>NW_010419213.1:81019-81283 GCF_000710305.1 Buceros rhinoceros silvestris
CCAGATTCGAGGTGAAACGGGGAGGGGGAGAGGCGTCCCCCCCCGCCCCACGCACCTGCCGTGCCTGATTGTAACGGATAAACCGACCAAGGCGGCTCCTGCCAGATTAACTCAACCCTCTTTTCTGCCACGAGTGAGTTCTCACACTGTTTACGCGGCAGGTTTGGTCTCCGTCGAAGCCGAAGAACCGGCACGGCCTCACACGGGACGCGTTACCGAGCGCGCACACACACGCGCGAGGCGACAGCGCGCAGACCTCAGGAG
>NW_010419214.1:0-9370 GCF_000710305.1 Buceros rhinoceros silvestris
AAAGTGTACAGTTCACTTCTCAATGAAGTCAACATTTTCATGGAAAACAAGTAGTATTAGGGGAAGAAGAATGAGTAAAATAAGCCATTTGCATCAAAAGGCAAGTTTTTAACAGCTCTAGAAAAACAATGATATTGAAATTAAAGCAGAGTGTAACTAATAGCCTATTAAATAAACATAATGAATAATTCACCAAAAAATGAAAATAACTTTGGTGCTTCACACTGTTGCAGTTAGCAAAAAAGAAAACCAACTGCTTTAAAATCTTGTTGGAAACAAAGAGCTTACAGCTTACCTTAACCTCTTCAAAAACAGAGGCCTGCTCCTGGTTATTTAGTGTTGTTAGATGCTTTTGTAGTTCTAGTTTAGTCTTAGAAGGGTGTAACCCTATCAAAAGGAACACAAAAGAACAAATCACAAGGTCAAATGTGTCAGAATGAATCAATCACACAAATATGCACACAATTTAAGCAGAAGCTCATCAGTTATTTGAGGTGACCCATTACTTTGATTTCGTAACAGGGCATTAGAAAGAACTCTAGGTTAATTTAAAGCTACTGCTGCACTCGCATCTTTAAAATGAGGGACATGAACTCTACAACGAGATTTACTGAGCACAGACCAGGATTATATTCTTATCTGAAGATTCCATTATCACACAATCTACTGCATTTTAGCAGACTGTTTTATGCAGTACTGCTTGGATTTTGCTTGTGGAATAAATAAAATTTACAACGG
This sequence comes from Buceros rhinoceros silvestris, assembly GCF_000710305.1. Lineage (NCBI taxonomy): Eukaryota > Metazoa > Chordata > Aves > Bucerotiformes > Bucerotidae > Buceros > Buceros rhinoceros. Next base: position 739 of record NW_010419214.1, read on the forward strand.
TTTTCTCCAATTCGCATGCCTTGGCCTCTTCTGAAAAAGAGTGAATTTATTACATGTTAGTGAAGTCATTAGTTTGCCTCTTGCTGAAAACATTTACTGACAGACTACCCTCTCATTCAGATTATGTTTTCTGCTCCCATCTTGGATTAAATTCCTTTCCTCTATTTTCTGCGGAAAACCAGCAAACCATCAACAGTATTTTGTACTTTAGCTCCTCCTCCAGAAGCAGACGATAAAGATTAACCAGATGGCATGATTAAAGGCATTAAGATTAATTTGCCTTTAAGAAACTTCTCAAAAATCATAGCTAGCTGAAGACAAAAACAGTGAAGAATAGTTTTGGAAGTTCTCCGGTTTCATCAAATTAATACTAGACAGGTTTTAGTCCAACAAACTATTATCTTGTGATCTGACAAGCTGCTGCTGCCCTTTATTCACCCCAGACACTGCTTAAATGAGCACAACGTGTGAAATTTGCTGAAATGTAAAGAGGATTTTTTTGTCTTGAACTTGTTTTCTAGGCAACAACTACAATTCTAACTACTGCACTTTCATGAAGAAGGATAGATCAATACCAGAAACATGCATATTAAAAGCAGACTGTTCGGTTCACGTTTAGTGGTAGTGTAATGCCAGTATCTAAGTGGATTCAACAGGTCAGCAGGTCATAGCTATTGCAGCACATATTCTTGAGAAGTTCCTCACATACAGTCCTTTGCCTTTACATAGCTAAGAGAGCCAAGCTAGATGCAATTCAGTAAGATTTAGACAATTAGGTTTCAAAACTTCAAGTAAAATACAAGAAATGAGCATAACTTTTGTTGGAAACATGTTATTACCATACAGATAACTTGACACTGCAGTCCTCTAAATAAAAAGACTGGCTTTTGACCCTTCATCCCAAGTCCCAAGATCTTTTCAAGCATTCATTCCCTTAAAGTTTCACATGTAAGACAGCCCTCAACAAAATGGTTAGAAAAAATATTCAACAAAAAAGTCCTTTAAACCTCACCTTCTATCTTCTCACAGAGTTTATGCAAGCTTTGCATAGGACATCCTTCACAGAGCTGGGGTTGTGCCTTGGAAGTCTGTTGCACAGCTGCTACAGTGAAAGCCTGTTTCAATGTCATCATGATTTCATCAACCTGAAAAGAATAGAGTGCAGAAGAACAGGATTTCACTCCTCCACTGAGCTTCCATTTTCCTTAAACACAAGAGTCTTTTACAATGATACTGCAGCTTGTTTGGGAATGCGCTTATGACTAAAAAGCTGTTCCTGTGCTGCTTCTGCGCACAAACGCACAAGGAAGTCAAAACTCATCATGAAGTCATCTCTTCTGGGCCACCCACTTTTATTACTGTGGTCTAATAAAAGTTACTACTACTTATCTAGAAACCTTTTCCTGTCTGTGATACAAAAAGCTTAGTGCAGTTGTGATGCACTGGTCTGACCTAGAGCACACTAGTGTAGTCATGATTTTCTGAAGAGGTACACTGTGAAAAACCCCTCTTCCAAAAAAGAGGCATACAGTCTAACCTAGCTGGTACAATGAAAGGAATTTTTATTGGATTTTAAAGGGGATTTTAACTTCTGTCTTCAAAACAAGTTTAAAGTTCCTTTACATCATCATGGCTTGGCTTTGCGAACGAAGATCTGGGAAGGGCTTTTCCCACGCTCACTACAAGCGATGAGTGCACCCTTCGGGCCTGCGCGGTGGATTTTTTAGGTGAGGGGCAGCGTGCGCGGAACTGGCTCCACCCTTTACACCTGAGGTTCATCTGCCAGGGCCTAGCGAGCTTGGACGGTGACAGCGAAGTCCTCAGGTCATAGGTTTGGTTAAGAGTGTCCTTCTCTTAGATGGATGAGCCTTACAAGGCTAAACGAGCTTCATCTGCCCAGGTTTGGAGTCAGAGTTGTCCTTCTCCTAGGATGGTGCCCGAAGGCTAGTGAGCCCATCCTGCCCGTGGACACACTTTGTCTGACCCTTCAGTTGAGACCTGTCTGACTTGGGAGACCCCACCGGAGGCACATGCCACCACCAGCACAGCTCTCAACCTCACAAGGGCACGAAAGCTCCTTCCCCACAGCAAGGGGATGCCCGTGAAAGAGCCGCTGCTCTACCTCCGGACATCACAGACCCGGGCACGGGGCAGCCGGGGCCTGCCAAGAACAGGAGTCCTGGAGGTCGTTCCTTTACAGACTGCTATGTTAATTACATTTTTTTGAATAATTACTACTTCTGAGTGGAGCGGGATTTGAAGACATTCAGCAAAGTACAGAGCATGGAGCAACACAAGAATTTTAGGGCCTAATATTGTTGGCATCTTCTTTTCTTTCACTTACCAGTGCTTCATCTGTACATTGAAACACGTAGCAAACAAAGTGGAAGCCTCCATTTCCTGAAGACTCTCTGCAGATGAACCCAAAGTGATCCACATGTCTAATTCCCTAGCACAAAACCAATAAAAACAGTATGAAGCAGTCATATTTACTTTCAATGTTTTGTACCTGTATTTTTCCTAGTAACTGGGCATGAAAGGCCCAGCAGCATTCCAGATAGGTCACATATCTCTATTACTGCTACATTAAAGTCATGTGGCCATTAAAAATCTATTCTGTTATTACTTAATCGTTGAAAGGTCACTGAAGTCAGAGATTGTTTGTTGGTTTTGTTTGTTTTTTCTAATGAATTATAATAGATACACTGCAAAACACTTAAAGAGATTAATAAATACTCTTCAAGGCATATTTTACTCAATTTTGGAAATGGGGGAAAAAAGCTTGCTCTTTCTTCTTTTTTGCTTTACATTTGTAAGAACTAATCAAAGCAGTAGTGAAAAATGGATAAACATTTTTTATTTATTTTTTTACCTAAGGAAAAGCTTGGCTAGTTAAAAAATGAAAATGGTTAAACATAGTACATAAAGACTACTCATGGAAGCATTTATTTCTCTTAAAAGGTATGTAAATTCAGGCATGATCTGCTTGCAACAGTAGATAAACAGGACATCCTGGTAAAATGCTAAGAAGGTTTTTTAATTGCTGGGTATTTTTTCTTTTATGAAAAGACTTCCAGATGAGTACAGCTAGAGGATCCCAGTGCATGTCTCCTCGGTGCACACTTCTTGGTTAAAAAAAAAAAACCAAACCCAAAAAACAACTCACAAAACTTATGATGATGAATTACATGCACAGTGGTAGAGCTTGTTTGTAGAAATTCAATTACACTCAGCACCATTTTACTACCTCCTAGCTGTCACAGCACAACAATTTAGAGTTGAATAAAGAGAGGCAATAAACTGTTGTATCAAAAACCATCATGATGAATCACAGTAAATCAGAAATATCAGTGAAATTTAAACAATCTAAAGATGCCATACAGGGCATTTTTGGGAAGAATCACTGAGTAGTCTCTTTGGCTTTCTATCATGAAGAAAACACTTTAAAAAGCATATAAAAAGCCCAAAAAGTGAGTATTTCTGTAAAACAGAATGGCCAGGTGTCCCCAAAAAAGAACATGTTATAGCACCAGATATCCTTAAGCAATCCAAGCAATGTTGCCTTATTGTTCAAAATGCTAACAATTACCTTTCAGAACATGCCAGATGAATGAAGGAAAATAGCGTATATGGAGATACCCGGTTTGTTGGAGTGTGACAATTACCCATAGGTAACAAACTTGAGGCACTAATACACCAGAAGAACTAAAAGATCAGGACACTCAAATGATGTAAAGCCTGCAGCCTCTCCAACTCCAGCTCCATCAGACATCAAGGATACGCATTTTAGGAGGTAGCTCTGTGATAAAGCAAGAACAGCGGATGCAACCCACAGACTCTCTCCCTCCATCCTTCACATCAGAGACACATACAGAATGTGCTAAAGCCCCTCTCTAACCTCCCAGGCAATGTTTCTTCTCTGGAAAGCCCATTTCTTCTCCTGAAAATCCTGCTGCTATGGTGAAGGAAGCCCAGCCAAATCCTGCCCACGAAACTACGAGGTACCAGCAGCTGGCATATGAAACGCTCTTAGCCGTTTCAGATTAGCTAATTCAGATACTGCTCCAGGACCACACACTTCTTTCTGCCATTTTAATATCTCATTGATGGACTGAGCATTCTGGAAATCAAGTACTGATTCTGATCTCCCTCATAATTTAACTCCAGTGCCTTCAAGAAAAGACTATTTTAATTCTTGTATGATCAAAATGAGTCCATAAGATTGTTGTGTCAAGTCTTCTGAAATGTTCTTACTTGGGGAAAAAGCCTTCTGTACCCCAATACAAATATTTGCCCAACTGACGTAACATCTGCCCAGTAGCAGATTCTTCAGACAGGAGGGGAGAATTCAATCAAAGTCTCACTTCTACTGCTCTGACGAGCACAACCATATGCTGAGCTTCAGGACAAGTCACAAAGCCTACCTAACTAGCTTCAGTCTAAGAAGGCAGCCTAAGGAAACATGGGGATAAAGATTTTTCTGTAATTAAGGAGTTCCCTCCAAAGCTCTTGAGCTGACAGCATGCAAACTACTTAAAATTACTCTGAAATTTTCAGAATAGTCACCTGTATGTTTCGTGATAAAAGCTATCCTCATCAAATCAAAAAACAAAGTCATTTATGAAGAAAAAAAAATTTCCAAAAAATCTTGAAGCCCATAACAACAAATCATACTTCTTACATTTAAAAATGGGTAAATAAACCTACTGAAGAAAAACAAGACCTTTTGCCTTGATATGATTAAGACCAGAACCTGTGATGCACTGAATAGACCTGCACTATGCAAGTAAGCCAAGTGCAAAATAGTTCCTAGTGCAAGAAAGAGTGGCAAAATTCACACCCTGGTACACTAGGTCTTATTCCTATCCAAGCCACACAGTGCAAACAAGCACTGTGTAGGTTTAATTCAAGGAACGTTTTTACTTAAACTAGGGGGAACATCTGTTCCTCAATAAATGTTAAGTTTATTTATATAATTATAGCTCAGGTTTAACGTCTCAGAGGTTTAAACTATATTTATCTATAACAAGTTTTAAAGGAATTAAGTGTTCTCCAAGGACTCTATCCTAGTTTAATGAATTAAATTCAATTTCCCCATTCTGAATCAATCTGGTACACAGACAAACTAAGTACAAATAATGCCCTGCAGAACACAATATTGGTAGTGAAAGACAAATCTCTGCATCATGACACTCGCTAACTTACAAAAGCAACTGATCTGAAATGTCCTTATGAATAGTCGTTTTTGTCTGCAGGTTGATGTTTGAGCCACTCTCAAGGAAAGTCCTCTGCTCCTGTACACAGGATGCACCAGCAGTTAGAGCAGCTGCCCGTACAGGAGGGCTGTAACTGCCCAAGCTGTCCCATGTCCTTGATGTGACGGTGACTATTCTGCCCTCATACTGCTGAGCCATTGCAGTAACTGAATGTAAATCACATGCCTGTGTGTCCTACGCAATGCCATGACCGCATCTTCGCGTGTGTAAGTGGCATCTCTCTCAAACCATCACCAATCAAAGCAAGTCATTAGATAAACTGCACCCTCACACAATCCACACAAAATCAAAGCCACAAAAACAAGGGGCAGAAGGACAGGGAAGGTGTCATAAGGAACAGGATTTAACAGTGAATGAGGCGGGCTCTCAAAGATGCTTGCCCTCAGTGCATCACACATGCTATCTCTGCAAGGCAGAGGGTTGTCTTCTTTTACACGCATGCAACTCACACTCTCAAATAAAAAAACCCTATTTTTGTAGTATTTTTCAGGTAGCTCTTACATATGGTTTTTCTCCTTTCATGTGGATCATGATTGCTGAGATCTCAAACCAGAGTTGACCAGGGTGTTCCTTCTAGCTCATATTAAACCACACACAGAAGTGAGTCTTTATCTCAGAAATTACAATGCAAAGCATGAGAAAAGAGTGACAGTTTTCAAAAGTACTGATAAACCAGCAACTTGTCAATAGCAGTTTCTGAAACTGCTCAGATGAGAATCCATTCGAAATGCTAAACGACAGGAGCATACGAGCATTGGCAAGCGGAGAATATTTAAACAAAAAAAAGAGAGAATACATTTCAATCTTACCTGAGAACAAAAGGATATTTCTTTAAAGCTTTTTTCAATTGCTACTTTCTTTGTGTCAGGACTGATAAGGTAAACTTCAGACTGGCCAATCTAAAAAGAGGAAAATAAATAGCAAGGTGATAACAAGTAACATTACACCTCCTTTTGCCTCACTATAAAAATGTTTCCTACACATAAATCTCAATTTTTTTTTTTGACCAATTGGTGTATTATTACCAGAGAAAGAGAAAATACTGAAACAAGACTGATCTGGCATTCAGAGCTCTGCACATCAGTGAACTGAAATTTTATTTCATATTTGGGACAGGAGACTGAGAATAGTGTTTAATTAAATGAGAGTAATATTATACCACAAATAACTTACTTTGCACTGAGAAAATACATTGAAATTCCCTTTTCTTATTTTCTGCAGTCTTGGCACATACTGTATTCCCAAAAGCTACTTAAGGAAACTGTCCTAAAACTTAAATCCAGATGTGTGCCTCTATCTGTATTTAATCTAATTCTTTTTAGGGGGTGAAGACATACATAGCATTTAATTTAAAGGCTTTAACTCAAACTACACAAATGAATTTACTGGAGAATATTTTCTAACTGAATTTAATCCGTGGGGCGTTTGTACAACAGTGACCCAATACTTAATGCTAACTATTGATGGGCAAACCTACTGAAGCTCCAACCACTATCAAATCCCAAAAGATGCACATAAAAACATCAGCAGCACCACTACACTGGTAATTTCTTAAAGAAAGGGGAAGGGGGAAATCCTCTGTGTGAATGGATCAAGTGAGATGTTCCCCCTGTGTGTATTTAAAAACGGTCCTATGCATTCCCCTTCCACCTCTTCTTTCACTTCAACCAGCCACAGTGATTTTCCCCAACATCCTGCTGGTTTCCTTTTATTGTATCGGGCACTGACCTCGTACAAGGGGTTATTCCTTCCAAACCTACTCAGCAGCCTCTTCCTGCTCACTGCTGCCTTCCCTTCCTTGCAGTGAGAGGCTCCTTCTTAGCTGAGCCCCACATGCTCTTTTCATGCTTGGTCCCAGGGCAGCAGGGATCATTTGGAGCCAACTGAACAAGGGAAAAAACTCAACCAATACATCTCCCTTCCCCATCCCTCCCCACCATGCAGCCAGGAAAAAAGCCTAAAAATAAACCCCCCCAAATCCTGCAAAATTGGCTAGGGAAGCAGTTCTTCATTAAGAGGTACCAAAATCGGAACTGTCTGAACCAGGTGAGGAGAGTCAGCAAATAACTCATCCAAACATTTTTCACACCTCCTACACCAATTAACCTCTGCTGCAGTCCTGGGGAAAATCCCAGTAAGAACTTAAATTGAGAAAATACAAACAAATATTTTCCTCTGGATATACAGACACTTTTACGCATTCCATATGTAGTGATAGAGAAATTGGTGAGCAAAGGTGAAGACCTGTGTATGCTGCATATACACTGTTACTCAGAACCTGCTAGCTGAACACGGCAAACGGCGAACCAACAAACTTTGCTCTGCCTCAGGCTGCTAGCTTGTGGATACCGGAGGCACTAACCACAGTTACTTCACTTCCTTATATTCAGCTGAATTTAGATCAGCTGAATGGTGAAAGAATAGAACGGTGCATACCAAACAATATTTTTCTCAGACAAAAAGCAAAGAGGTAGAAAAAAAAGCAAAAAAGGTAGAAAAACAGATAAGCAGAGCTCTACAATCTGAAAATGATCCTGTCAGCATGTGACTGACGTTATACTCAGGCTGAAGCTGCGTATGTTTTTGAGAACTGTTGCATCTATTTAATATAAATTAAAAACATTAATTTTGTACTTACTGGAGTAAGAGAATCTGGATCTAAGCAATCTATCTATCATCTCCCTATCTCTAAAATACATGCCATGAATTAATAATGGAGTCAGAATCTGTTTAAAAATTAGGCATTATTATAAATGGTGTCTATTTTCTATGTGAAGGAGAAGAAGGTAAACATGAAATTGTTTTTACTAGGGCACAAAATTTTTCTCCACCTTCTTCCACTTCTCCACTTGTGGCCAGCCTGTCACAACTAAACAGAAGTTTAAAATCAGGTAGAGCTAGTAACACCTCTTTCTGTGTGTTACTTTTAACAGACATAACACTTTGGCAGTCCTTCTTCAAGCAGCTTTTTTTTTTTTCTTTCTCCCTCTGAAAAACCTACTGTAACTGCACCCACTCCACTCTGTTACTGTCCTTAAAAACTCCCAGCCCCAACTGCAGCTGACAGATCCCAGATGACCTTAAGATAGCCAGCCTGCTGCAATATCAGCACCAGGTTTGCATTATAAGATACAAGATATATAAAATATGTTACATAACTTATCTATCATGAGAATTATAAGAGGAGCAAATAACACATTCCTTACTTGTTTGTCAGGTCTTGAAAAATACTTTTGCTGTTCACCTGTCACAGCAAAGGCATTGCTAACCACACAAAAACGGGACAGGAGTGGAGACAGGTGTGGAGTAGCCTAGGAAGTTACTACACTACTCCATCATTATACAGACAAGCTGGC
>NW_010419214.1:9505-20290 GCF_000710305.1 Buceros rhinoceros silvestris
GAATTACAAAGCTTATCACGGGACATAAAGTCTACTAGCCCTCAGTCATGGTTTTAGTCCTTCGTCTCTAGTTACAGACAACTCATTCACCTGGAAATTTATTTCTGCTCTTACTAGTTAGTGTAACCATACATACTATATTGCAATTCTATAACTACCTACAAAAAGTGTTGTAGCTTTCTAGAAGCTGCCTTTAGAAATCCGGTATTTCAGGTAGTGCTGGTTTACACTATTTAATATAAACTTATTTTGACTATATAAAACAATTTACACTGACTGGTAATGCTTTCTGGAGAAATAGGCAAGTTTAAGTTAAGTTCTAGTAACTGCAATTAAGTTATTAAAGAAGCAAGTGCCATCTGTCAGAACATGTGCTTTGAAGTTTGTCACTCCAAACTCCAAGATATAAAAACGCCACCGAGAGCTGCAAATCTTGCTTTACCGTGAACAACATTGTCCGGTTTTCTGCAATGTCTGTTGGCTGCACAACACTGTGTCCATAGATAAGTTGACTTTTCAAGTTCAGTGAAATTGCATCTTCTTCAAAAGACCTGACAAAGCTGTTACTCCTATGGCTTTCCTCTTGCAAATCCTTCTTAAAAGCTAAGGAACGAAGCCCAGGCTGAGAAAAGGATTTCCTAATTGGCCTTTTTTCCTCTTCTTCACTGACCAAGGGCTGGAAGACAGATCGAAATTTGCTGCTGAGAGAAAAGCCTCCAAAGTTATTGGCAGTTTCATGTTGTTGGGATGATGAGTTGAAATCTGATTTTTTTGTACAACTTGCACGATTAAATTTCTCAATGCATTCATCTATGAGAGCTGGAGGTGCATTTTTATGTGCTACTGTCACCCGTCCACAGAACAGCACCTCGAACTTTTTGGCAAAAGGGTCTTCAACATCTGAGAGGCTATTCTGAAACTCTTCTTGACGAGCGATTTTTCCAGCTTGTCGAATAGAGCTTATAATCTCAGGCACCTACAGGAGGGGAAAAAAATACACAACATTAGCATCTGGTGCTTTACGACAAAAAAAGCTGCAACCCCAAGAGCTGCTCCCTGCTGTTACTTTTCCGGAATGGCTAATTTGGTTTTGTTTTCCAAAAGATCAGTTGAAATGATCTTATATTTGTCCAACAGACGCATTATAGAAGTTGAACACTGATGAGATGAATTGCTCATTGGTCTTCATGCCAGGACTTCACCATCATCAACACTTCATCAAAAGAGCTTTGCTTTTTATAATGCTCTGTGTTTCAGTAAAACTTTTGCACCTGAAGGAGCCAGTACAATGTGACAAAATCAAACTCAAAATGAAAGATAAAAATACTTCAGAAAGCGTATGAGAAGCCACAGACTAGCTAATTAGGAAAGTTATTTAATTTCTGTTATTTTTCACTCCCTTCTCCCCCTCAAGCATTCAAGTCATGTAGATTAATGAGTTTCTTGAAAATTGGCTCTCATTCACCTTCATAACAGCATATTACATTGTCATGTTTGGTGTTTGGGGTTTTTTTAACTGTAAATAGCTGTGGTTTTTAAAGAAACATACTCATTATTTTAGACGTTAATTTTCATTCTACCATCTTAGATGACTCTCTCAAACAGGATTACTTCCACATACAGTATCACTTGCAGGGCACCTGTATGAGACAGCAGTCTGCTACAGCCCACAGATATTGTAGTTACAAATAAAACCCAAACTGCCATCTGATATATTTTAAGTAAAAGTAAACTGTCAAAGTTTCTGATATGATTATAAAGTAGGTACATGGATACGCTACCTGCTAAGCTGCTTGAGGCCAATGCTTGGTTACATCCCACTGCTTTGACTGGCCTAGGAGATTAAGGTTCTTCTGCAGCCTGTGCTGCTGTCATAACAACAAATGCGGGGCCACCATCTATGATTACAGCAGATAATTCTGCCAACTTCTTAATTTCCCTAAATTACCCTGAGAAAAATCCATGCTAATGTCTCAGTTTCCATGTCCAATCCATGTCTCAGTTTCCTGACAAATTTCCTCTGTCACACATCAATCAGAACTTGCGTTCTTAAAAGTATTTGGTTGTGGATAGTATAGTAAGAATTCTGGGAGCAGCAGACTAAAACAGCAGCCCAGAGGAACCATCTGCCCTATGAGAAAAGGCATCTCGAAACCTAAAGAATGCTTTGGAGACATGACCTCTGTCTTTGTCAGACATTTCTATGGTTATCTAATGCTTAAGCATAACGCAATAATGTACATAAACCAACACAGCAAACAGCAAAGGACTTCAGAGGAAGTAAAAGTGTTGAACAGTGAAAACTGAAAGCTTACATTCTGGGGGCTCATAAGGACATCAGGATTCTTTTTACAAACAAGGAAACACAGATACATAGATAAGGATGGATGGATGCATACACACACACACACACACACATATAGCTAGTGGATTTAAGACAATAAGTAATAGATTACAAAATAGATAAGATGACTTAGGAAGCATTACTTCACTCTTGAGTGCGAGGCATGAGTAATCAGCTAGTCACTCAGCAGAGATAATGGGGGAGAGGTAAAAAAGCAGGGTCATGACTTCAGAAGTCTGTTCTCAGCTATGTCATGAACCAGTTGGAAAGCCTTGGGCTTAGGCAGCTTCATGCCTAACTTTTTAATCTTACACAACAAAGTAACAGTATAAGGAATCTTTATTGCCTCAAATTATATACATTTGCTCCACAGTGAGTTCAAGGTTCACCTCAGTTTTATTTACCTCATACGCCTTCAAAGAGCCAATTTTTAGTTGCATAACATAGCAGGAAGGCAGTGAAACACAGAACTTTATACTACTCATATTTCAAGCTGCAACTGCTGTAGCATTTTTTAATGAACACATTTTACACTTGTGGGAGCGTCTGGACTCACCCCCAATGTTACTTCTAAGCTGCCCAGAACACACACAGAAACCTGCGATCCTACCTCTGCTTTTGCTGAGGCTGCAGAGGCGACAGCGCAGGAATGAGGTATTTTCAGGAAACACTCGGTTTGTTAAAGCCAGGAATGTCAGCTCTCACACAGGAGAGGAGTGCCACTATCTCAACCAGAGTCAAGATGCCCTACACCACCCATACTGACGACTATTAGGAGAGTTTCCAGCAGCGCAGGTGCTACAAGGTTTATAGCCCAGACAAGGCATTAGGGATCCATCACAGATGTGCAGTTATTGAATTTGATTTCTTCAGTGGTTTTTGATGACAAACACCTTGGACATTGACAAACTTGCTATTCAGCAGTGGCTGGACTTTGCATACACACACTAGGGTAAAACACTACATTACATGGAATGGCTTTGCAGTAGTTATCAAACTTCATGTTTGAGGAGACCTAGCAGGCCTGTTGGTGAAAATGAAGGGGAGTATTTATTTATTTTCACACATGCTAAGGCTTGACTCATGTAATTTCTAAGTAACAGCTGGCTTCCATGATACACTTACTGGAAAACACTGACTCCTCATACAATAGTAAGCAGGAAAAAAAAGATCACAGCCTGTTAATATAATTTTACTACTTCTGATTAGGCAATTGATGCAGTATTGCTCCAGAAGCAGCAAATCACCACCCCACTTTCCTGCGACCCTGGGTCCCTCAGCACACAGACTTAAGTACATGAAGATCAAGTAAACATTAGTTTAAAAAAATCTGTGAAACATCAATAAATATATAAATATCTTAGAAATATTTCCTGGCAAATGTTTACTAACCACAGCTAAAATTTTTGCAGATTAAGCAGTATGCCACTGGGTGAACAGTAACAACATCTCTTGAAAACCTCTAGCAACTCATTAAGATGTAAACTGAACAAGGTTTACGGCTCTTCAATTTGTATCAAAAAGCAGCAAGGATCAAGTTCCTCTTGAATTAAGTTAATGTTGCTTGGAGTTTTTTAAAAATTGTGAGGTTCTTTCTGAATATAAGAAAAAGTGGGGTTTGTTGCAAGGGTGGCCACATGCTGGCACAGGCTTCCCACAGAGGCTGCAAAGTCTCCATCCTTGTAGAATCGCAAAATCTTCACTGGAAAAGGCCCTGAGCAACCTCCTCTAAGCGTCCCTGCTTTGAGCATGAGGCAGAACTAGAAGCCATCCAGAGATTCCATCTTATCTCAGCTTGGAGACTTATAGGCCTGTATAGGAGATACTGGTATATAGGTAAATGTGCTTATCAGTCTGAACTCGCTGGGACTGTTGCTCACATGTAAGATTCCTTCACGCTGCTCAAATCCTCTTTTCTAGCATACTTCAATTCGTCAGTGTTTTCTGGCTTGTTTCTTAGTATAAATACATAATTAGTGGAAAGATTATTTCTGTAATCAGAAAAACAACTGCTAATTACCTGAAATTATTACCCTAAAACCACAAAACTAAGTATAGAACAATGGTTAAGCAACAATGAAACTTCACCAAACACAGAACGTTACTTTCTCATCACTCACTCTCAGCCAAACAGGACTGGTGAACAGAAGACACAACTGAAATGTATTATGAAAAGTTTTTGCATTTAGAGTTTCTGAATTAAATACAGAAAAGATGTATCTATAACTGTTAAAATTAACACCAGACTCTTGTGATTTTTTTTAAGTATACCATGTTATTTCTACTATGATGAGAATGTTTATTTTGCAGAAACAAAGCAGGGAATTGAAATGCTGAGTATTCCTGTGACTTGACTCTTGGGTAATCAAGCAAAGCACAAACCATTACCTAGAACTTACTAAATGCACATTAATCTGTTTCTAGACAAACAGGTACAGCTTCTATGCCATGCACCAAATCATGAAAGAAGACAAAAAATCTTTAAGCACACAGGTCTGCTGCATCTGAAGAAGGAACACCCTTCACAGAAAGCGGAACTGCAGTTGCATTTTTTCCCACGCAACCAGAAGTCATCGTGTAAGTTCACATACAATCACACAGTGAGATGATAATGTCTTTAACCTGTCCTAAAGACCAGACTAGAAAAAGATTGCCTGTTTATTTAATACACAGGGGGTAGGTAAGCAAAATGTGTCACAGAAAAGGAACTGTCAACATATCGACTGGCCAGGACTAAGTGGGGGTAGGGGAGAAAGGTGGATGATTTATGATTTTAGATGCTCCACAGTGTTTATACCTACAGTATAAACCTAACAGTTTCTATCTACCTGTCCCTTTGTAAGGCTTCAGGTCAGTCAAGGGCTCAAGTACAGGCTTAACTATTTCAAGGGAGTAGGTGGTTTTGTTTAATACAAGACAGACCTGTGTTGTCTGGAACTGCTCTTACACAATAGACTCCATAAATTCTTGCAGACTGAAAACCATTAGGGTCAGATCTTGAGTTGAACCTCAGAAGGTCTCACACCACTCTGGCTTTCACAAAGCTCTTGAAATAAGTAGATGTTTTGATGAAGCAAGTTTTGCATGCCTACTCAAGTATGTTAGCACATCTGAATTATTTGTGGGTTTACTTGCCTTTTTTGGGGACCATAGCAGGTTCAGTAAAATACGTCAAGAAGTCTAGGACACTTAGTTGCTAATATCCTTCCTTTTCTATTCTACTAGGGTATGCTGCTACAGGAAAAATAGGGTCCAGAGCTATATATCTTGGAGAAGCCATCTAGTTGTATCAAGACAGACAGAAATATTTTTGTCACCCACAATGTATTTATAATCATATATATATGATATATATACACTCTGAAAAAGTAGTAGAACAGAAGAAAGGAAAATAATTTTTGCGATATACACAACACATATTAAAAGATGATACAGCAAAGTATTTATTTGCATTTTTAAAAGACTGCATAAAATCTTTGATTGCAGTAGTTTGATATGTACTAAAAAGCAGTTGGCTTGTTTTCAGCACTCTTCTAGCAAAACAACTGTGCAGTAATAAGACAGATCAATGCTTATGACTCCTTAAAACCACACTAGTGGTCAAGTGACTTTTTTGAACAGTTTTCTCCACTCAATGGATTAAAAGTTTGGCATTTTTCAATCTAAAGCTTTTTAATCTAGATTACACTGCGATTTTACTTTTTTTTTTTAAATTGAGATACTGTACAATTTCTCCTTCCAGAACTACAAAGTAAATTAACTTGTGTGACCTCTGATGGTGCAGTTCCCCCCCAAAAAGCAAGGCAAACTTTCAAGGAGATCCAATGTCAAACTTCGGTGAGATGCTGGGGGTCACATCCAGCTGAGTTCCAAGTAACCCCAGCAACAGGGACCCCAGAACCTCCTCTTCCCCATGGGAAACTTACAGCTCCCAGAAAAAGAAAGGCAAGACACAATCAGCTGAGACTTATTTTTGTGAGAAGTCTTGCCTACTAGTTTAACCAAAGAATTAACTAAAAACTTGTAGAACAAAACCACAGTCTTCAGTCTCTTACTGAAGTAAAAGATGTTTTCAAAGTGACAGAATTTCCTTATTCCTCAGCATTAGCAGAAATTCAAGGTAGAAAAGAGTAAAACTTCTAAAGGTAATTTCCATTTCAGTGAAAGAACTTTTATATTCAAGTCTTATCTCAAGTCTTCACAGGGTTTTTTCTTATCTTGCTTGGAGACTGCTCTGCAGCCTCCTATACCTCACTTCCTTTTTCCAGTCATTAACCTCAATTCTTGTTTTCCAGTTTCACTTCTTGACTCCTGATCAACAGTTCTATAGAGTACTTCAATTATTAGCTTTCTTCCTTCGTTATCTGTTGACTTCTATTCCTCCCACAAAGCCCCTTTCAAACCAAGATTTAATACAGAAAGAGAAGCAGAGAGTTTATAGCTCCTCCAGACCCTAGATGATGACCATCTATCTACTGCAAGCTCTTGTCAGTTTTCGTACATAACAAATGCACTATGAGTAAAGCCAAAGTGAAGTTCTTACCAACAGCTCCCTAAGTACTTAAGATTGGTGGGTGTACAGAGAGACAGGTCACCATGACTTCACACCTTAAGACATATGATCCAAAACTTTGCTGCTTTATCCTCACTGTTTGTAAAATGACTATGAACGGTGCCACTCTCAGCAGCTTCACCATCTGCATGTGTTGGTCTAGCTCATTTCTCTCTAGAGTACCTAAAACACGCTAGGTGTCTCATTTAACCAGGGAACTTGTGGGTATCTTCTGAGAAAGGAGAATGAGTCAGAGCACAACCAGAGGGCAGGGACAGGTAGCCAGGCTAGCTGCCAGCAGGTCTAACCGCACCATAGTTGTGCTGCCCAGAAGGACTGTGAAACCAGACCTGCAAATGCAAGACAGAGATGCCATTTCAACCTTGATAAGGGAAAGCTCAGTGGCTGAGTAGTGTCACCACAGACCTATGTAAGGAAAAATGATGGTATAGCTGACTACTTGTGGGCACAGCTTGCTTAGTTAGGTTTGAACAGACATTATACAAAGAATGGGTTAAGTGAGGGTGATGGGGCCAAGACTCCAATTTTGCAGGGATGTATGCAAGAAGCCGATTGTGCACAAGAGTGCAATAAAATTCAAATGACCTTTTGTGTGGGGCAGGAGTGCGTCATCTGTTTAAATTCCATTCTTTTTGCCTTGGAGCACAGTAGATGAGTGACACTAGTGTCCTCTGAGATGATTGACACAGTAGGCATAAGCACCAAGAGCAGAGCTCCATGTAGCCAACACAAACTCTTACAGTTTACATATTATCATAAAAAAACCCATAAAGGTGACTAGATTTCCCATGTACAGCAAACGCTGCCTCCGGAAGGTTGCTGCCACAACCAGTAACGCAGATTGCTGCCACAAGTACCGTATGCCACTTTCACAGTATTCAGATTCCTTTTAATACTGCAGACAAATCACAACTCGAGAACCCTCCTCATGACTCCTCAGCCAGATGGAAAGTTACACTTTTTGCAAAGTCATGTGAGTTGGAGAGCACTCCATGCAATTTGAAGAGGCACAAAAAGATTTTCTTTCCTTTCTGAAAAAACAATATTTGCAGAATCTCTTTATAGATTATTGTAAACAAGCTCAGAAATAGAACATGATTGTACTCAGTGTTCTAGTAAAGTTGGAGTGCTCTATTTTGTGGTAGTGCTTCCTTCCCAAGAGAGATACATCATGTTGCTGATACACTTTAAGGTTTTCTTTCACACGGTCTCAAGACATACCTTACTTGAAGCCCAAAATACAACAAAACCCAGCTATTCTCCATAAATAAACCACCATGTCCCAGCTTGCTGCTTACTTTTGAACCCCTCCCCATGAAAATGCATGATCCAAAAAACAAACTGCAGCTGACAGAAGGCCTCCGTGGGCTTTTAGTGCACTTCCAAATGCCACAACACCTGACTAGCTCTGAATGGAGTATTCCTGCAAAATCTACTTTTGGGAAGCCTGTTAGTATACTCTGCCCTATGTCTGGAGAGCTTATGGTACGGTGTTCACCAATTCATTTTTCCCCAGTCCCTTTTGTTTTGTCTTGTTCTACTTTGTCAGCTCCTCCATTCAGTACCATAAACTTTTAAGCAACAAATGTGCAATGCTTAAAGCAAGTCAATAGATTTTTCGAATAGCACATTAACACCTTCACAGTGTTATCTTCTTCATCTTTTGTTTCAGAGGGGTTTTTTTCCACCCAATTTCACAAACAAAATCAGCACTTGAAGACACAACAGCAGTTGCTGCTCATACCTGCGGGATTCCTGGCTCACATTGTACAAGGTGACCACTGAAAAAGGAGGCAGGACCTGTTGTAAAGTAATTGCTAGAAAATCCTGTGTTCATTCATTATCAACAGAGATTGACCCTTTTTTGGGGGGAGGTTGGGCATGTAGGGTAGAATTGCCAGCAGCTTCTTTACAGGGTTAAGACAGGGCTGGGGCTGAGTTGGAGGCTACACAGTAGGAAACGGAAGGGATCCGATTCTTAGTTATAAATGAAAAAAGACAGTAACGGCATTTGAAAGGTTTCAGGACAAGGGTTTTTTGGGGGGACGGATTTTTTTTTTTTGTGGTTTTCCGTTTTGTTGGTTTTTTTTTAATTTAAACTGAAAGGCAGTAACAGGATTTACAACAGGAAATGAGTTACTAAGAGCATTTTTGGGAAAAAAGTTATCAGATTGAATTCCATTTGTACAATAGGAGACAGGCTCTCTGCTGGTCTCCTTTACTCTCAGGCTCCTGTCACAGTTATCAAAATTGGTACAACTGAGGCTAGCAAAACAGACAAAACTCAATAAAACTTCTTTTCAAATCATATAAAGCCTGAAATTGTTCTGTCCTTTTTAGCAATATCCAACTCCAAACAAGAATGGAGGACGATTCCATTTGCGATGTGTGTCCTTGTTAGAATTCAAGTAATTTCTGATATAACCTTCTTGGACAGCTGAGCCAAAATCATGTCAAAATCCCCCTCTCCTAAAAATTATTTCGAGGCTTTCACAAGAGGGGGAATCATCCTATGAATTATTTTGATTGACATGATGTATAGGTTAGCTCTAAAGAGAGTAAAACAACATCTCTCTTACTCTGACAACACAATAAGATTTTCTGAGGAAAGGGACAGCCCCACAGTCCTTCTCCCTAGAACTGCTGGGTCAGGGGAGATGGAGTGGGAAGACCGACAGTATTTTTCACTAGAAGACTGTTACTCAAACATTAAACCTACAAAGGCCCAAAGGCAGCCAGTGCGCAGAGGCTGATCAGCTTTTTCCAGCATTCTGCCTGACTGGTATAAAATGCTGGTAAACTGATTTGCTCAGGGATGTGTGCATATTTGCTGCTTTGAACAGGTAGTAGCAGATTTCAGCTGCCTCAGGTCAACTCATGGAAGAAAAGGATCGGAAAGTAATGTTCAAATATCCTACGAAAAATACCCTGACTTCCAGTTAAGAAAAGCAGTTATCTAATTCACCAGTTCTAGTCCTTTCTGGATGTAAAACAGATGGTCTAGGGGCTTTTCGAATTACAGTGGCTTTTTTCCTAAGATATGCCTTCTAGTGATGGCTTCTTGTCAGAGGTTCTAATGGGATCATTCAAACTTGTCATTAATTACAAGTGTGAATTACAAGTGTCAATTAATTACATCCGTGAAATCCACTCCTGTAGCTGATACTAGTTTGCATTAATTTTTTTCTAAAATACATTGTAAACCACTCAAAATAATAATGTATTCATTTCTGAAAACTAATTTCCTTTGAACATGAAGTGTTTGCCAGCATTTGATTCCTACATGAATCTTCGGATTATCCACACATTTTACAGTACTGACATAAGTTAATTTATTATAAAGTTTAATGCTACTGATTTCTACCAGGCATTCCAAAGGAAGAGTGCATTCAAGAGAATGGAAGAGGAAAAACAATACACATCTAGAGCCCTCAGCTTCTATCAAGACCCTTATTACATAGGAAGCACACAGGGAAATTGTTAACAACCTACAGAATTAAACTGTATTTTGAAATGAACATCTCACAGAAAGCTTACTGACCTCCTAAGATTCACTAAGGACTATTTACACTAGGACATTTATCATGTAATTTTAATTAAAGCTATTCAGCTTAATGTAGAAGAAATTTGTCTACAATAGGATAAATCATGTTTTAACTCTCTTGAAAATAACCGCTGAACTATTATCAAAGTGAGTGCAAAAAAAATTGCTTTCCTTGGGATATTCTGCATTTAGTGAAAGCTATCAATATGATGTTGTTGGGCAGGAAAGGGATAGATATGGTCAGATCACATTCACCAATTTTTTCTCCAAAGAGTCAAGGATCATTGCCCTAAAAAGTCAGTCCTTCCAATTCCTGCTGATGAT
>NW_010419214.1:20373-30203 GCF_000710305.1 Buceros rhinoceros silvestris
CCTGCTTCCCTCTTGATAAAAGATAAAGCTGTCTTAAAATTTTACAGTAGGTGAAAAGTCCAACTTTTCTGTATTCTATTCTTCCTCTCAGATCGAGATTAGACAAAAAATCTTGCCAGAAAAAAGAAAGAGTCTGGAAAAAAGTGTTTTTGTAGAATGGTCATTCCGTAAGGTGTCTCTGAAAGTCACAGTGAGACCCAGTATGTCTGCACTAAGTACATAAGCATGCTAGAAAAGTGAAAAGAGAAAGGAAAAACAGACGGGATACTAGGTATCTTAAAAAATTACTTAACAATTTATATAGAGGAGGATGATCAGTGCGGAAAACACGCTGTTCACTTGCAGACTGCCTGCAAGACAGCATTTCACTGCAGATGCCATCATGGATAGTAGGAATGCATCAGCTGCAGAGCAGGGTTAGACACTGACTATCCTGTGTCTGGCAATCCTGCAGTAGCATCCTACACAGCACTTCTTCACTTCTTTGTGCTTTTGGTCATCTTAACCAAATCTCATTTCTTCATTTAAATGTTGGCATCTTCATTGACTCATCTCTCTTCATTTTAACTGTTACAAGGCAGTCAAGCATGCTCCTTTTATTGATAGTCAATAGTGAATTTTCATGTCCCAACACAAAAGCAAAAATGTCACAGTCCTAAATGGAGAAGAGTCGTCCAAGCATATATAAAAGGCACCATCCAAACAAATGGAGCTATGGGAACACTCCTGAAAGCCATCCCAGAGCCAAACCAAGGTGCCATCTCAGAAATACATAAGAACTAGCAGCCAGAAGGGATGTTTTAGCAGTGTCTCCAGATTATGAAAATGCCATGGTGGTTCTCCCTGATCACAAAAATTCTCATGTTTATGTCCTGTACCAAATTCACTACAGACCTGAAATGGCAGACCACAAGATCTGTAGCCTGAGCCACAACTTTATTTTAGTCATCTCAGTTCAGCACTACTACCTGGCCTATGCAGGAGCTGCTAATTCATCTCAGGAGCAGTGCTCGTGTAGGAAAACCCTAGTAACTGAAGAGTAACAGATGAGTATCACCCTTCTGTTCCTTCTCCATTAGCCATACTAAGTATTATAAACAATCCTCTAAAACTGCAGTCAGATCATTTACCTGTATCATTTGATTTATTAGAACAAATGCTATAATAACAGGAACCAGTATCCAAGTCTTACATGATGCCTGATGAGTTTGGAAATACTAATGATGCAATTGATGAGCAAGAGAAGAAATTCAGGGAACTTCTTTGAGTCTCAGTCTCAGAATGCAATGCAGGAAAAAAAGTAAAAAAAAAAAAAAAAAAAAAAAAAAAAAAAAAAAAAAAAAAAAAAAAAAATCACAGCATGGAACAGACACAGTGCCAGACTGATTGAAAATGGAAGACATTCTCAAGATATTTGCTAAAATAGCAATGATGCTCTCCCACCGCTACAGTCAGAGCAAGCTAGCTGTACTGATGGGAAGCAAAAACCTAGAAATCCCCAAACAGACCGAGCCTCAGCACCTTTCCAAACAACGCCTTTCTGCGTGATAGTGCACTATGTGGAGAACTGTAATCAATTAAAAAAGATGTCAGTAAGAGTGTATACAAAGACTCAGTAATACATATTGGTCCATGATTACGAACATTTCTTGAGCTCCTACCGCTTATCTGTATGACCACTTAGTAAGCATCAAACTGGATCCGTAACATACTTATTTAGCTGTACATTATAACACGTGCACAAAAATCCAAAATCTGTTCTCTTTTCAAGGTTTTGAAATTGCTATATTAAGCCTACCCAGTCTCT
The DNA here is from genome assembly GCF_000710305.1 of Buceros rhinoceros silvestris. Taxonomy (NCBI): domain Eukaryota; kingdom Metazoa; phylum Chordata; class Aves; order Bucerotiformes; family Bucerotidae; genus Buceros; species Buceros rhinoceros. The sequence continues at coordinate 22,181 of NW_010419214.1, forward strand.
TCCAAGTTAAGGCTGGGTTTCTTTAGAAATTAGGAAATCAGACAGACAACCACCAAACACTGAATTGCAACTAGGCTGGACAGTTCACACTGTCACACTCCTGTCAGAGTGACTGAATTCTGACCCTCACAGTATCTCTGAAATACTCTACATGTAAAGCTTTACTTGCCAAGGAAACCAAAAAGGTTGTGGTGAGTAGCCAACATTTCTAAAGCACAGATGTCACAAACTTGCAGGATCTCGATGAAAAGCTGGAGGGTGATACAACGATGATGCTCTATGGGATACACTAACAGACTAGCTGAAGGAAAGCAGTAAGAAGCGAAGGAAAAAAAGATTTCAAGGAAGACTCCTTTTAATGCCAACTTTCACTCACACACACAAAATTATGCCATCACTAAGGATTGCCGGTATTTCAGCCATACCTAATATACAGGCGAACTGGGCCTTTTTGTGTTGTTTTTTAAACATCAGTAAAAGTGTTATAGAATCTTTAAAAATACCAAGAGACTAAATGCTGACTAAATTATAACAACCAACAATAAATATATTTTATACGATTCTGCACTTTATAAACAAAATATAGCGTCAGTGCCATGAACACATAAAAGAACATTTTTCTCAAGTTTACAAAAGTCAGTCTTCAACGACTATGTCAAGTGGAAATGTTAATCACTTCTAGAGAATGCTAAAACCTACAAGTTATATTCCAGCAGGACTTACCAAAAATCTGAAATTCCAGCAAGTACTTTTGGTTCAGGTTCTGGGTAACTACCACAAGAGTTTTAAAGACAGGCCTCTTGTACATAATCGTCTAAACTCCAAAGCACTTCTACAAATGTCATTTTCCATGGCTTGCATTTGAGGAGATTGGAAACTATAAAAAGGTCCAAAGAGACAAAACCAGCATGAAACATTTAGTGTTGACCATTCAAATTTCCATGACAACAGCTTCAGTGAGCTCATCTCATTGTCTACAGCAGCAGACCAATGGTCCAGTAAATGTAGAGGCGCAAGTGTTAAGATCTAATATAAGATATTTGGTTACAGAGCTCCTTGAAATAAACACACAAAAGCCCCAAAATCTTTGACTGAGAAACAAAGGGGCTGTTTAGTTTAGCTCAGCTTTGTCACTTGCAGTAGCTGGGAGTGTGCTTGTATAACTATGCAAGTCTCTTCTTCCCAAACCTGTAATTTCTCAGGGTATCTGTACCTGAAAATCCTGTTTGGTTACTGCATATCAAAGGTTACCCCTGGAAAAAAACCGTATGTTTTTGATTACAGTGATGATGCTGTAAAGGAACAAAGAGAAGCATTCACATGTCCAAAGCCAGCAACTTTTGAGTTGGGAATAAGCTTCCGGCTATTTCAGTCAAGATGAATTTTTGGTTTGTTTTGTTCTTCACACACAACCATCAACATGTGTGCTTACACACACACTGCTCTGAGAACGGAAGGCAATACCTATTTTTACTCTCTCTTCATAGTGCTTCAATTAGTGACAGACAGAAGACAAGCTCACAGAAACTCTGGACAACCTCTTCAGGCCTGAAATTCTCACAAAGCAGTAGCCAAAAGGTCAGCATCCCAATAAAACAAAAATTCTCTGATGGGCCCCCATTCCTTGCATCAGGGCTGGCTACTGGCAAGCCATGCATACACTCTTTGTTCAGCTTCTCTAACTGGATTCTCAAGTAATACATAGGTGCAACTACTTCACTATTTTAATTTGGACCACAAACATGTCTGAGATTATCCCAATCCACTTATGCAAGGGACTGCATTGTGCAGCTGTCTCAAAGTGCCTGAACTGTCACCCATTTAAATAGAAATAAACCTTCTTTTTGCATTTCACGGCAAACATGCTTTTGGTTCACAGAACCAAATTAGGACTAGTCCAAAGTCAAATCTACTCACCTGAACCAGGTACGCAACCTGTCCTCAGCACCAGCAGTTCTCCTTGAACAATCTGTTGCTGTATGCTACTTACTAATGCAGATGCAACCTACAGGTGACGTCGTCCAGGCTAGTAACTGCAGCTTTCACACACCTGGCCAGCTGATACGGGAATACTGACCTGGCCTTTCAGGAACTTGCAGACAGAAGAGAAAAGAGGGAGCAGAAACCCAGCTGTTACATTTTAGTGCTCCTCAACACTGCCTGAATCTCCCTCTTGCTTCTCAGTAAGCAAACTGTGTTTTTCAGAAAGGTTTTTTTAAATCTCTCATATTAAAATTTTATATTTATGCATGAATTCATCTTGGAATTTGCTACTGTAACTTGGTTAAAAAGTAAGAATAACCAAGACCAACTCAGATAAAACTCAGTACAAATAACTCAGTGATAAAACAAATCAAATACATAGTGGTTAATGTCATTCCCTGCCTCAGCTTCTGCTCTCGAAGTTCCAGCTGCACTTCCCAGCTCTAATGCTTCACCTCCCCATACAAATTAGTACGGAAGCTCCTACCTGGGCACGTCTCTTGAGATATTTTGTATAACCTTACTGATATGTAAAATACTAACAAAAACAAAGCTGAGAATTTTTTTCTCACTCATTGCCATCCATGAGTATTTCAGCTTGAACAATTAAGCTGTAAAGGCTTCTAATTACCAATAATAATAAAAAAAGCCAAGTTGTAATTGAATTAACAGTGTTTCTATTGAAAATTTATTTGCTAAGTCACTAGTCCACCTCTGCACACCATACACAACCTCAGCTGCTTCAACTATAAGTCTTTTAAACAATTTTACTTTAAAATCTGAAGTATTCTTCAGTTGGCACAGTAAAAATGTCCCAAAATCTCATTAAAGCAGAGGGTTCTCAGAAATGCTGCAGCTTCTATATCCAGGATGATGGGAAACTACAAACTGGAGAAAGAGGGATTTTACCCAACTTTTCCCTTGAAACTATTTCTACTGGGGGAATCCAGAGCCAAACTACTGCTTTTGTGTTATCAGAAACACATCTAGCACACATAAAAGACTGTTTCATTATAGTAGCCTTCAAGAAATGCAGGCTATGATGTGAAACAGTATTTTAAACTCTTAAACTTACATATATATATTTGTGATGCCCCCAAATATGTGTATACATATATATGTAAATAATTTTTTAAAAAGGCAAACCCTAAACAAACTCTTCATTGCACTGTCCATCTCTGATGGGAACTGGAGTTTTCCCTGATCCTGCATGATTTACTAATATTTTTGCTATTGGTTTGGCCCAGAATGTTAACCAATGAAGACAGCTAATAGTATCAATTTCCAGAGAGCTTTTCAGCAAAGTAAAACAAGCAGTTTCTAACTGGAGCCTGAAAGTTCTGTTTTGAATTGCAGAGGGTAGGATCTGTACAAAAGAGCGAGCTCATCAGGCTCAGCTTATTGTTAAAACGGGAGGTTGACATGAACCTGAAAGTGGATACTCATAAGAAATTAATTCAGAAAGTCATAAATGATTCAAGAGAAAAACCTTGGTAAGCTGCAACCTTCATGGCCAGGAATTTCATTACGGAAAGCCCTACTCCTTACTAAGCACCTGTAATGCACCTTACAAACGCAAAGGGCACTGCCCTACTACATCTGCCCAGCCACATAAAAGCTGTGTGAGCCAGACTGTATTCTGGCCCTCTCCCATCCAATCGGGGTCATCTAAGCAGAGCGGGTACAATTTAGGCCTGGCATGCAGAAAAAGAAATGGAAGAATGAAGAATAAATGTAAACAGCTCCAAAGGGAACCTAACTGCTGAGTAACAGAGGGGTTTCTCCACAGGACTGACTTCATTTCAAATGCTGAGTGCATATTCCTCGGTCATCACCCAGACCTCGTGGGGGAAGGTGGGGAGTGACTGGCATACAGAAAACAGCACGATTCAACTGCTCAGCATTTTGTGACAATCTGCACTTACCTGAAAGCTGTCAATGGGTAATCACTTCTTTTTCCCCCAAAGAGAAAATGACCTGGAGAAACATACTGAGCAGCAACATGGGGTTCTCTGTCAGGGGCAGCATGAGAACTCTGGTATCTATACCCAGTGCTGGCAGAAACCTAAACTTTCTCTTTGCTGCATTGCTGGCATCCGGCTGAAGAGACAAGTGAGGGTCTGTCCCTCCAGCCCTGCCGGCAGCGTCAATGACTTAAAGGAGATTCATCTACAAGCGAAGCTGGGGCATTTGAGCCTAATGATTTCCAATTCTTCCCTAACACCAGTTTTCTTTTAACTCTCTGATTCTCGATACTGTATCCAAGCACTCAAACTCATTTATAAGAAGGGTATTGAGGGCGAATGCCCTAGCACAAACAAGGGCTGTACACCATAGGATACCATCACCGTTTATTCACCTCCCCAAATAACTTCCCATCTTAGAAGTAAGATGGGCTTAAAAGTAACACAGGCTTAATAAACTTCAAGGTTTACTGGGCTTCAGACAGTGTTAAAATGCCTAGATATGAGGGCACCTTAAGAGACCAAATCCAGATGCATTTGGCTAAAATGCTAGTCACTCAGTAAGGAATTAAAGATGCCCTGAGGTGCTCAACTTTGCTGGAAGCTGTGAGGAATAAAGGGAAGAGTCAGTACAGCTGGAACAAAACTTCCTCATAAATGAGTGCGATATACCCTAAAACAGACCAGGAAAAAAGCCAAGATTGCCCTTTCAGAACACTCTTTAAAAGAAAAAAGGAGTGAGGGATTTCTTGGGCTTTCTGATTATCAGTCTCTCATTCCTTCTCATTCTCCTCCAGAAGGCAAATTAATTTCATTTGTAGCTTCTGATCTTATACTAAGAAGTAAATTGTTACTCCCACACATTCTCGCCCAGAGATCTACTAGGCACTCTATTATTTAGAAAACAGTAAAAATAATGACAAAATATCAGCAAGATCAATTCTAACCCAGCATATTCAGTTATATTAGGATTACATGAAAAATAAGTGGCATTTCCAATACTGTTATGATTACTACTTCAGTAATGTTTCATGGGACGGGCCATCTAACCAAGCCTTGCTGCACTGATTAGCATTGAAACTTTCTTTTTTGACGTTTTGAGAGCTTTCCAAACTGAAGAAAGCTCACAGGCAATTCTGACTCAGCAGTCCTTGGAAAAAATAAAAACACAAAACCCAACCTACTTCTTTGCTATTGGGAATTTCAGAGTACCTATTGTGAATCTACTTTAAAATACGATCTTCAGAGCAGAAGAAATCCAAACAATCAGCTTCTCAGTCCAAGGTCCAAGATTAGCCAAGCCATCAGGGAACAGCTACACTGTAAACCCATCCTTTTCTGCCAGTGCTGGTGGCCCATTCTCAGAAGTTCCTCAGGCTGCAGCGAGAAACCCTACTGCTCTCAGATCACCTCAGGAGGGTGCATCCCCTTCCCACCTCCTGTCCTGCAGGCTGGAGGCAGCTGATCAGGGTTGATTGATTCATAGCAGCAAAATCATTATTTAAATCAAGGTTTCTTCTATAATGTAACCTTGCTTTGCATTTTACCTTAGTTATTTTCTTAACATGTTCCGTGTTGGTTTACAATCTGTTAGATAAAACAAGCTGAAGATAAAATATCACTGTGTATCTACAAAAGGGACTGGATATTCTACCCAGAACAGCTCTAAGTTAGTTTACACTTTCAACAAACTACATTTTAAGGTGCTTAGTCAAAGATTTCCCTGAAGTCAGTTGTCTGTTTAAAACTGTGCAGGAAAAACAGGTATAACTATTCTTTTTTATTTAAATCATTTTAGGAGACTAAAATAAGTCAGTACTTAAGAATTCATTATCCCAGAGTCATCATTCAAGTGGATTAGCCAGCATCCACATGGGCAATGTGGGCAACACCAACCCCACTAAGATTCAGGCAGGGCTTTATCCTCCAGCCAGGAACAAGCTCCACAGCCCAGCCTGGGAGCACCACAAAACTCATACCCAAGGGAGCCTGAGTGTAGGTAGGAGACAAGCTGGCTAAAATAGCCTGTAAAAACCCGTAATGAAGACATATTGGAAGGTAATGTTTATACAAACACTAGGGACTAGTTTTATAGCATATGGGAGTAAATTACCTCACTTAAGTGTCTGCGGGCCTGCGGACTTACATGGTGACACTAAACACTCCTTACTGGATGTGGGGGGTTGCTAATTTTTAAGTAATAGATGCAGGAGGACAGCTTTACTTTGAGGGGTGCAGTTTTCTCTCCCCACACCCTGCAGTCTTTCCCATTCTGGAACAGGCCACCATCTTAAAAAAACCACACGCGTGTTCAAAGCCTACAGCAGTAGTTCCTACATTTTTACTGATCAGATTTTGGCAGGCAGGAAAGCTTTCTCCATTAACAAGGCTCATTTTATATTTCTAAATACACTGCTTTGCTTTCCCTCCCAAAGTAGTGCTGATGATTAACGGCCATTAAAGGAATAAAACTAAACACTTGTGAGAAACAAGTATTGCAATAATAAGTTCTGAAAGCAGAGTCAGAAGTGTGTTTCTACAAGAGCTTCTGTTACTCTCTAGAAATGCGGCCAAGCCTGTGCGCTACCAGTTCTGCCTTGTATCTCCTCCAAGACTAACTCCTCTCTGACTATCTCCTTTGTCCACCTGACAGTCCATCTGACAAGTGAATGAGCGGGGGAAACGGGCCACCCCTTGCTGGCACCACTAATTTTTGAAAGCAGCCACCTGTATAGAAGATCAGCACATATGTAAGAGTTGGCACAGAAATCAGCCAGTTACCATTCCCTCAGGTAACGTGGCAAATTAGGCCTTACATTACCCCAAGACACAGACACAGTGATGACAGGAGAGAGAACAACTTTCACAGGAGCCCCACCTGGTAGCTATTTAAATAGAGAAAAACAGCCAAATGGGAAGAGGAAAGGATAGATTTCTATTTTTCAGGGCATGGCTAAAATTAAGCAGGATCCTTTTAAAGCAGAATAGAGCAAATTCTTCTATATGAAAATCTGAACAAAGGCACCACAGTCAATATCAACCACTTCCCTCTTACTATCTTCTCAGGGTAGGAATTTCAGGTGGTACATATTCAGGGAGAGGGACACATACAGTGATTAAGCAACTGGCTATTTACACCTAGCAAAACAAAAGGGAGAAGCAGGTTCTTTGTGGTCTACCTAGTAGACTACACTGCCTGTTAGTTTAACTTCAAGATACAGTCTTCCATTTTTTTTCCCAGCTAATTCCACCACAGAATTCTTGCCTGTCATACAGCTCTGCTTCACCTTTTTGTCTTCTCCTGCACTTTCTACCATGCTTCATGACAAAATATCAAATATGGGTAATTTTAAATTCAGAATGACTGTTAGTTGGGGGAAAAAAATTATTTTTTTTAATCAACAGCTCAAAACTTTATTCTGGATTTCTTTAGCCATTGCTACTGCTTTGCATCCATATGTAGTTTCAGTTACAGCAGGATATCCTACTGAAGCCCTACACACACATGTAGAAGGTGCACACTGTCATACTTAAAACACATAAGGCCCCCATTAAAAGTTAGCTTATTACTCTTTATAAATTCAGAGTATGACAAAAACCAGGAAAAAAGTCCGAAACAAACAGTGAGAGTGCTGTTACACACTCTCCAGAGCACACCAGCAGTGTTAGACTTGAGCAGGCAGTGAGACCACACCTTCTGTGTAGTTTCAATCAATCACAGCTCTTCCCATCTAGACATTCGCAGCAGGGCAGGGCAGGACAGCCGCCCAGGCTTCGTCTTTAACCCCTCAACTCAAGCCTCGAGTTTTATCAGTTTTCTTTTACCGTTCGCATTGAGCGCTTCTCCTGTTCCCCGGCTGAACAACGCAGCACGGTTCTGCTCCCTTCCCAGAGATGCTTGACTTGCCTTGAAATTAAACGCGAACATCTGCGAATTCAGGCTGGTCTCTACTTCCCGAGAGCGGAGGACGGCGGGCGCGGCACCACCTACCTTGGCCACCCAGCTGAACAATGGTGACATCCCACGAGCTCCGGCGCGGCGGCCGGCAGCGATCCCCGGCTCCGGCCGCTGCTCT
>NW_010419215.1:0-1849 GCF_000710305.1 Buceros rhinoceros silvestris
GTATTTTTAATCACTTACCCAAGGGACATTTTTAAGACAAAGCAATACAGGGGTGTCGGGCCAGATTATGAATGATTTATTGGTCAGACTCCTTCAGTGACATGCAAACCGTAAGCACGAGGATGCGCAGTTTAGAGAATAAACATCAGCATACCAAGGAGGGCTACCTTGTCTTTAATCAGCCAAGTTTATTTATCTTACATACCTCAATGTGGGCTTAAAAAATAATACATAGACTCGGCTGTTTGCTCCATTGCCAACCAACACAACCATAGGTGTATTTTTAATCACTTACCCAAGGGAGATTTTTAAGACAAAGCAACACAGGGGTGTTGGGCCAGATTATGAATGATTTATTGGTCAGACTCCTTCAGTGACATGCAAACCGTAAGCACGAGGATGCGCAGTTTAGAGAATAAACATCAGCATACCAAGGAGGGCTACCTTGTCTTTAATCAGCCAAGTTTATTTATCTTACATACCTCAATGTGGGCTTAAAAAATAATACATAGACTCAGCTGTTTGCTCCATTGCTAACCAAAGCCCTGACTAAATGCAGGAGAGCTGTTAGGCTGGAAATTTTCCAGAAGAAGCCTGCTTCCACCTGCAATGAGTCATCTAAATTTATTGCTTTCCGGCTGATTCAAAAGTTTGTTGACTTGCTCCAGCGACTATGTTTTAAACAGGAGCCTGCTGATAGCCCATCACCCTGAAAATGAAGTCAGTGGGGAAAAAAACTTGACTAGACACAATGCTAGATAATCTGAACTAGGCTCCCTTTCCCATGGAAGGCTGGACCAGGTTTTTTGAGGTCCCTTCCAACCTGGGCTGTTCTGTGGTTCTGTAAGATGCGGAGAAGGGGACAGCAGACAGGGACAGGTGACAACAAATCCGAGAATTGTCTTCTAAGCAAGGACAGGGCAGCAAGTAGAAGAGCTTGGAACTAGCGATTCCATGCTCTCACCAGCTGCCTAGAGCAGCTTGCTGAAGTTTCACTTCTTCAGCTGCATTCTTGCAATAGGCTGTTTTAAAGCACATGAAAGATGGGAGAAGCTCAAATATTTTGACCAAAAGGGCAATGCACACATGGTGGTATACGACCAGCCACAGCACCGAAGCTACCCGAAATCCCTAACTGGAAGGAAAGAAGAAACTCCTTCTGGCGGAGTTTATTGTTCAGTAGACTGAACATTTCCTCAAATGGTTTCTGCTCGAGTGTTACTCAAGTAATTTCCTTTTCTTACTTGTCAGAAAATGTCATCTCCCCGTCTTGACACGGGTTTTCGATAAATAAGAACTTCTTAGCGCAGCCCTCTACAGGAATCCAGAATGCCAGCCGTTTAATATTATCAGTGTAAATACCTCTACAGTCTAGTAATTAGTATGGTGATTGTACATCTCTGATCTTTGGAGAAAGTGAAATTAATGCTATGAGATCTGAGGAAACAATTATTTGCTATTCCCTATTAGCCTATTACACACCAAGCAAGAACATTAATCCATGGTAAAACAAAGGGTAGACACTTCTCTATTGTGTTTGTTGTTTAATCCAGATTTTTTTCCATTAAGGAAAAAGTAGCAGAATCACAGAAGGAACGGGATGCACTAAATCTGTTACTTGATTCTGTGTACGTTTGCAGAGTGTACGTTACCCCCTTTTCACAGAAGGGGTTCTGGTTGTGCTTTATATCACACAGAGTAAATTGCTTAACTTTTCTTATACAATGTTTTGCAAATAGAAAACTAGTTAAATGAAACATTTTTCTGTGGAAGAACCTGTTGATACCAAACTTCCTTTTTTACATGAAAAAACTTCTGAAAAAAACTTCCTTTTGTAAAGAAGCCACAA
>NW_010419216.1:0-478 GCF_000710305.1 Buceros rhinoceros silvestris
CAGTCAGTTCTAAAATGTCCGTTCTTTCCACATTCAAGATCCCTAGCAAGCTGAGGGAACAGTGCAGCCTTTAGAGGTATCGTTCACGATGTTATTTAGAAGTTTCCTAGCACAGCCGGCTCCGAGCGGGGCGGTGATGACATGATTTATCAGTCTCCGGGCAAAGGTGACAGTTCACTGCCCACTGTGAAACACAGAGCTATAAATCTGAGCTCAGCAGTGAAAACAGAGAAACTGCAGATAAATCACAGTGTACATATGCCGGTGCTGTGGCAACTAGTGTCAGAAACCCGAAAGACTCAGCTTTACATGCCAATAACAACCTGCAAAATAAACATTACAGTCGCCCTCAAAATACGTCACCAGGGACAGGCATCAGCTCGGTAGGCAGGAAAACCACCCCCACCGCTGGATGACCAAGCGCGGGGGGAGCTGCCCACAGTCCCTGCGGGGGGGGAAGCCATTCCCCGGAAAGGAC
>NW_010419216.1:501-940 GCF_000710305.1 Buceros rhinoceros silvestris
ATCGCGGTGGCACCGAAAGTACGTCCCCAGGGGCGGGCGTCAGCTCGGCGGGCAGGAAAACTTCCACCCCCGCTGGACGGCCAAGCGCGGAGGGGGCTGCCCACAGTCCCCGCGGCGGGGGGGTGTGGCCCCCGCAAACTCCACAGAGAAGACAGTATCTGGTTACCTCTCTTCCGCCGTGACTTCCGGGAAGACGGACCAAAGATGGAGTCTGGTCCTTTAGTGACGCAGTTATCACAAACTACACAAATTGCACCGCTGCCCGATAGTTTTCCTTCTGACAGCGAAGATCCAATTCTACACAAATTTTTCTTTTTTAACTGCATTTTCATTTTCATCTGAGATCAACAGCGAAGGAACAGAAAACACAAAACTCTATTTTGCCTCCCTGAACAAATCCAGATGACTCATTTTCGTTATCTTTATCACTCCTCTCTGC
>NW_010419216.1:1111-1390 GCF_000710305.1 Buceros rhinoceros silvestris
AGGAATCTGAGCTGCAGTCCGTATCTCTGAGGGATTTTTAAGGTCTCTAAAAGCAATCTCCAGGCAGCTTTGAAGATCTAAAAAACAACCCTCTCTCCCGCCGATTCGACAGACACCGCTACCACAGCACGAACAACTAATAACACACAAATTCTCGGTACGCCCCTCTGCCTTACGCAGAGGCAGCTGCAGTCCGCTCCGTCCTTGAGCAAAATTATTCTGCGGGATTTCAAGCAATCCCCGGCTTAAACATTTACAAAATGCATGCCTCGGCGGGGC
>NW_010419217.1:0-36371 GCF_000710305.1 Buceros rhinoceros silvestris
AGCGGTTCCAGTTAGGTTTGCACAGCGATTTTGAAGAGACGAACAAACTCCTGTTGCTGCTTTGAGCACACCCTGCCTGTGTGCGGGGTCCGACTTGTTCTGGTCGTGTTTGACAGATCGCTTTTTGCCACTTAATGTCAGAACAGTTTAATGTATTTGCTTCGGTTAAACGCAGACTGAATTGCAATCTTATAAATGTGAGTTTTGTCTTCTCTCTTAAACCAACACAGTTACTGGGAGCTTCAAATGTGCTTATATACGGTGAAGATCAGGTTAAACTTAGGATTGCTAACACTCTTCTAAAAGTTGGAATTTTTTACTGCATTATACTCTCAAAAAACTCAGGGCAGGGAAGGAAGGTTGCTTTACCAAATTCCCGTAGTTGTGATCTTGTGCTTGGGTTGAAACTGTTAGTGATGTGGTATTACGGAAGTTATGAATACCTGGCTTAGCAATGCCGCATTAACGGTGGGCAGCAGCACATCAGTGATTACTGATGACAGGACAGCTGGTCAGAAAAGGCAGCGGGAGGAAGAAGAATAAGTGCATCTTTTGTGGAGAGAAACGTAAAAATGAGTTTCCTGGGAAAAGACCTCTCAGCTGGTAGGGAACTTGTTAGTTTGTCAAGCACTGACAGTGAACGGAGAGCTAGGGGTCTTTTAAAGCTGAGGTTTAATGTGCTGTTAGTTCTATGGGTCAAATATCTCTATAAAATATTTTTTACAGTGCTATAATAGAACGTAGGACACAAGAATGAAAACTTATTATTTCAGAAGAGATCAGATTTGTCTGAAGTGTGCATGTACACAACATGTATTTGATTTTTATTTGAAAATGTAAGCTTTTTTTGACATTTTAATAGAAATATGGTCTTTGTTTTAGGAGCTGGGAAAACAACCCTTCTAAATTACATACTGACTGAACAGCATAATAAAAGAATAGCAGTTATTCTGAATGAGTTTGGAGAAGGTATGTAAACATGCAGAAACTTTTTTTAGCAATAAAATGACAAGTATATAAAATTCCTGGAAATCAAGGACATTGTAGTTTTAAATCCATTTCTGAAATTGTTGACACACCTCACAGTCTTCAGAAGGGCAAAAAGTCTTTTGAGTGGTGTTATGAAGTATTGTAACGCATTAAGTTGTTTTATACTTATATTCAGTCTCTCAGAGTCAAGTAAATGAATATATCACCCTTTTCGAAGTGCTATACCTCCATTTGTCCTACTCGGTTTTAAGCAAATGGAAATTAAAATAACGTGTTGGTAGATAATGTTTTATTTTCTTTTCTTTCCCTTCAGCCAGTTACAGATCACAGATTACCCTAGACGAGGAAAATGGCAAGATGTATGCTTGGTGTCTGTGGTTCTTCAAAGTCCTTGTTTTCCTTCTCAGGATTTTTAACTGTTATGGCTATATTTTCATATCCATACCATAGTCAGTGGTGCTTACAGTTTGCACTGTGGTGGTAGTGGCGTTTTTTGTTTGTTTGTTTGCTTTCATCAGCAAAGAGGCATGCTGCTCTGTTCATGGAGCCTAAAATAGAACAGAGAGAGAGTGTCTTTATTTGATATGGTTGTAGAGGCTGATTTTCCTTTCTTTTAGTGAAGTTCATGGCACTTAACACTGTATTTCATCCTCTGGGTTTTGGTCTTTGTAAGCCAACTTGACAGTGGCTTTTAAATTTCTCATAAAGTGGAAAATACTAATTTCGGAAGAACATGTCAGAAAGATGGTCTCAGAAGGCAAAAGCGTAGTCCAGAAGTAAAAAAGTGTACCAACTTGAATCTTTCATATCTCTTTTGCAGGCACTGTCATGGAAATTTGTAGATTAAAATTATAGTACTGCTTGTATTTCCAGGAAGCGCCTTGGAGAAATCCCTGGCAGTCAGTCAAGGGGGAGAACTCTATGAAGAATGGCTGGAGCTCAGAAATGGCTGCCTGTGCTGTTCAGTCAAGTAAGGAAGGACTGTTGTGCAAGATCTTACAGAGGGTTTTTTAGAAATCAGATCAGGACTTGATTCCTAAAACTGATGGTGCTATTGATTGACACCTCTTTTTGTTGTATAAAACAAGAATTTGGAATTTGAGAGATGGAAATTTCTTTCGTTTTGCTGCCTTACTGGATTTTGACTTCTTTTTTAGATTATTTTTCTGAACGACTCTAACTTATACACCATTAGAGTATTGTAGGGTAGGGAGCTCTCCCTCTTCTGTTAGTATCATACACTTTTACACAGAGAGCTAAAGATTCAGGGGGGCTGGAACTAGGACTCAGGTTTCCTAATTTCCACATGCAATACATACTCTGTATTCCTTTCTCTGTATGTTGATTAATACTTGAATATTTGGTACCTCAAAAAGGATGGAGGCAGAACCTTTTGGTGACCTGATGAAACACAGTATTCCAAATTGTAAGCTGATGGTCATGTTAAAAAGCAGGAGTGTATTTGTTCCTTTGACATCTTTTTACCATTTGTTTGAATGCTGGATTGTTTGTGCTGACTTTGTAATAAAGGTGATGGCCTGTTTGTCCAGAAAATTTGGAAGAACTGGTCCTGTGCTTTAAATTGGGATAGTAAGTGGAAAATATTTGTGTTTTACTGGGATATAAGGAATGCTGCCATTGCTGCAATGTTTGATATACGTTGATTTCTTACGTAAACTACCATGAATTTCTGCTTCAGGCTGACCTCATCAGCTGACATTTAAATAACTGACACACATTAATTTTCCTGTAGGTGAGATAGAAAGGCAGGAGAGCGTGCTGCAGTCCCTCCCACCCCCCCACCTTCTTTTTGTAACTTCAGTTACCAAACCAAATAATTACTTATTTACACAGCCCTGCTATACTTCACAGGACTTGCAGTGTTTGAAAACAGATCTTCATCTTCATTTAAATCACCCTTATTATGCCTGTTAGGATAGGCAAATGCCAATTTCACACTGAAATGAAACAGAAAACTACTATTTGCCTAATATTAGAGCAGGAGCTTGATGACTGAATTTTCATTGTAGACTGTACAACCTGACTCAGGCTTTGCTTTGATGGTACTGATACTGATCTGCATCAGAAGATACATGTTTATACGTGTTTTTGTTTTCTCTGTTCTCAGGTTTAATTATTTCTTCTTACAGGGACAATGGTGTGAAGGCAATCGAGAATTTGATGCAAAGGAGAGGAAAATTTGACTATATATTGTTGGAAACAACTGGTTTGGCAGATCCAGGTAGTTAACATTATGGTTTTCATAACCATGGTAATTATTCTGTTTTTTTAAATGCTTATTTGATCACCAGTCAGTTCACTATGCAGAATCTAATAAAGTGATGAGCTGTTAGTCATATGCTTTGATTGCTATGTAGACTAAAACTCAATTGGATAAGGTACAGAAACTGGATTTTGGGTGGGGTTGTTTGGTTGGGTGTTTTGTTGTTTTTTTTTCAACTTGCTCTAAATTGACTCTAAAGCTTAACAGAAACGAACTTAAATTTTATTTCTATCAAGAGAAGACACTGGGCTGGGAGAAGCATACTCTGAAACTAGTAGTTTTTTTGTTTTACATTGCTCTTTCTAAAATGTAAATTAATAGCATCTAATGTATTGTTACATGGTTGTGCTAGGCCGTATATTTTCTGTAGTCATAAATAGGCTGTGAAACAGACTTTTCTGATGGGTACAGAACAGTAATAGTTCTCACATTCACTCTTTAGTGATATTTAATGCAAAAAGGTGTTTAAGCTTGAGCTCATGTTAGTAATAGCTATCTAAAACAATTTTCTCTGAACCATCTCAATTAAAAACATGTTGTTGATGGAGAGTGAAGGAAATTCTTAAGAGAAATTCAATTGTTTTCCTTTTAGGAGACTGACACTTTCCAGGTCAAAGCTAAATATTTGTCACGGTAATTTTTTTCGAAAGACAGGACATTGATTTGGCCTCTGTTACACACAAATTCTGTTTGAGTCAAATTGGAAAACTATTAAGCTTTTTGGGAAAACAAAATCAATAGATACCAGAAAACCATTAGATGTTGTGGGCCTTGCTATATCTTATGTGGTTAAGCACTGTGAAGAACTGGCAGGTATTTGGTGTTGATACAGCGTGGTGTTTGAAGGACTGCATCTTGTCATTTTAGATGAACAGTTCTAGGAGTTAGAATGAGTTTGGTTACTGGTTGGTTCTTTTGGGGGGTTTTTTTTGTTTTCATTTTTTTTTTTCCTTCTGATGTGCTTAATAGTCTTAGACAGGCTGCCAGTAATTAAGGATCTGATAACTGAAAAAAACATGTACTGTCATTGCTGTCCCAGTCTCCATCTTCCAACGATAAATGTCACACAACCTCTTGTGGCTGGCTTAGTCTTCTCAGTGACTCACCTGTAGGTTCCAGGGAGGCTGCCATGAGGTTCCACAGAAGCTGTCTCTTCTTCAGGGTGAGCAAATGCTGTTCTTCCTCCTCTCCTCATAGGGCTCTTGTCTCAACTATCTTGGTGATCCTATGCTGATGCCTTTCGTGTATGGGGGAATACCCATGCTTGAAGTGCTGTCCAGACATGGGCTTGAAAGTGCTAAATACAGGAAAATAATCTCCATCAGCCATGCTTCGGTTCCAAGAGTGTGAGGTGCTTTTGGCCCTCTCTGATCCTGGGACACACTGCTTGCTTGTCTTAGTGCCTATCAGGACCCCCACAGCCTCTTCGTAAACCTACTCATCAGCTAGTCTGTCCTTAGCTCGTGTCATTGCTATAGGCTCTTTGTTCGTGAGTGTATTACTCAGCATTTTTCCTCACTGAATTTCATGAGGTTCTTACTGGCCATTCTTTCCTGCTTGGCTAGGTCCAGAGGCTAGGTCCAGATACCTCTGGAATTTGGTGTTCTCAGCAAACTTGACAGGTATATCTTCCAGCCCCTGTGGGGTTCCTGGTGGAGATACTGAACAGGACAGGTCCCAGGATAGACCCCTGCAGTACCCTCCTTACTACTCGCTGTCAGGTAGGGTATGAGCTGTTAACTGCAACACTTAAGAGCTTAACTGTCCAACCAGTTTTACCTAGTTGTCTTTCCATTCTTCTGGTGATGTCCCAGCTTGCTTAATAAAGCATCTTTGAAGACAGTGTTGAAAAATTTGCTAGACGTGATGTAAATGGCATGCAGTGCTCTTCCTTTGTCCACAAACCCAGTTTTCACTGGAGACCAGGTATGGCCTTCCCAGATTGGTCAGGTATGATTTACCCTTGTAAACTTCACTTGGAGTACAATATCTGTTTGCAAATTAACCCTGCATTAGATATTCCTTCACTGAATCCATCTTAAAGTTAACTAAAGCCATAAGATTTCCTGTGCAAACCTGAGATAAAGAATAATATCTGATTATTCTTGACTTTCTTCATTGTGTTGATTCATGATGTAAAAAACTGCATAGGAGAGTTTATAGAAGCCAGTGAAGAAGGGAAGGTCCCTAGGAGGGAGCTGATTTCTCTCATGTGTCCAAATTCCATTTTTCTGTAGCGGTTTTATCTCATTTTTCTTGTGTGTGTGCCATGTCCTAGAAACGTGGAAGATGGAAAGGGGGAGTACAGAATTTTTTAGACATTAGGAAACCTTGGAGTATGATAACGAGTTGATGTTACTGAGTAAAGGTAACTTAGGCAACTTGCACGCATCTGGAATTTTGAGGTTTTTAAAGTTTTTCCATAGTTGTAGCTGTTCTTACGTCAAATGTGTGGTTGGGCATTTGACATTTATGATGGTTTCTGCATTTGGAAGAGAGGAGCTTCAACTACAGCACTACAAATAAGAGTTTTTCTTTAAAAAAAGTGCCTGAATATTGATAGTTTACTGGAAAATGTCATTTTTGCAACTAAATCTACTGCACTTCTTAGGAGCTGTGGCCTCCATGTTCTGGGTTGATTCTGAGCTGGGAAGTGACATTTATCTTGATGGTAAGAAGTACAAGCTTGTCTGTCAACGTATTGGCATTCCACATCTGCATTTAGTGTCACGTATTCTTATTATTAAATGCAAGGTTTCAGAAAATGTTTGAAATGCATAATGTCACACCCCAAAATTTGACCACAGAGATCTGCTTGCTTATTGTGATGCTTGTTTATCTACTTGGTGAGCTGTTTCAGTTTGCAAATCCAACAAAAGTTGTGTAAAGCTTTGTCAAGAGATCAGGTATGGAGACATCTTGATTGTCCTGTAAGGGGGAGGAAA
The DNA here is from genome assembly GCF_000710305.1 of Buceros rhinoceros silvestris. Lineage (NCBI taxonomy): Eukaryota > Metazoa > Chordata > Aves > Bucerotiformes > Bucerotidae > Buceros > Buceros rhinoceros. The sequence continues at coordinate 6,220 of NW_010419217.1, forward strand.
AACATCATGAGTCAGATGTTGTATAACATTGTTAAGGAGTAATATTACAGCTCATTATTTTTTTTCCCAATGCAGAGTTTCCTAAATTGTTTAATTTTTCAACATTTGGACTTTCCTGCCTATTGTTTTCTGCCTTCTTTGCCTGTTTTGTTAGTTCAAGTATTTGCTGTGTTCCAGTAAAAATCTAATTTTACTGTCATCATTATATGTAGTTAAAGAGCATGTTGAATGTTGATTTTTTTTTTTTTTTTAATGTGACTACAACCGCCTTGCTCTTTGGCTTAAAAAGTACCCTACTAACACTTTGGACAGTCTGTGAAATACCTGCGTAGTCTAGGAAACATTCAGTTGAATAGAAACAGCTTCCTAAGTTTCTGCCAGATGATTGCAGGTTTCTGGTCGCTTATAATCAGAATAACTGCATACCTCAGTCCCATTGATTTGTTTCGATAACCTGTCAAAGCATACCTCTGCCGGTTTGCTATTGCGGAATAAGGAGGGGCATCCACCTTCTGAGAATTTCTCTCACCTGGTTTGCTAGACATTTTTTTACCACAGATACAGATAACAAATGTAATAATTGGGTAACAAGTTTAATGTTCAGATACACAGGAAACATCGAAAATATTATAACCAGTTGTAAATGTGATGGTATTGTTACTCTTGTAGTTGTGCAGGATGTTTGCAAGTTGTTAAATTGTTTGCTGCTTTCAGCACATTTCTGTTCCGTTTTAATATTCTCTTTTAGGTATTATATCTGTTGTTGATGCAATGTATGGACTGCAGGTAAGTTGGTGGGTTTGTTTTGTAGTTTAAAACTGTAACCCCGGAACAGCTATTGCAGTAATATTCATGGAGACAAATTACTGATGTGGTTTCAACCCGGCCAGGAGCCAAACACCACACAGCCACTCACTTACCCTCTTCTCTTCTGAGGAACAAGGGGAGAAAACTGGAGGGTTAAAGGTAAGATCGAGATAAAAACAATTTAATGATTGAAATAAGATATAACAACACCAACAATAATTATAGAAGAATATGCAAATGACTAGTGCTCAGTGCAGTTGCTCACCACGCACTGCCTGAGGCCCAGCCTGTTCCCAGATTGCAATCCAGCAGCACAAAATCCCTAAATCACGATCCTAGAAGAGAGAGCCCCATCTTCTTGGCTAACTCTCATCTATATACTGAGCATGATGTTATATGATACGGAATATTCCACTGGCCAGTTTGGGTCAGCTGTCCTGGCCATGCTCCCTCCCAGCTTCTTGTGCACCTGCACAATGGCAAGACACAGCACGCTGAAAAGTCCTTGATTTCTTAGGAACAGCTAAGAATGTCGGTATAATACCGCCATTCTTCTCGGACCAGATCTCATACTGAATCCAAAACACAGCACTATTGTAGCTACTAAGAAGAAAAATTATCTCTATCCCAGCTGAAACCAGGACAATTAGGTTTTTACAATTATGTTAATTCTTACAATGGATGAGGTTGTATGTCAGCTGCTGTGGTACATTAGTACTGTGTTTTAAATGGAATGAGGAATTACTGATATTCTTAGGAACTGAGATTCCTATCAACATAGCAGTACGTCTTAGTACTAAGAGTTGTCAGTTTCTAGATACCTGATTCCTTCTCGTTCGATCACGTCACTTGGGAATCTTGGCTGTATCCCAAATAGGATTTAGATTACCATAAAAACGGTGGAGAAATTTGCCTTACAGACGTGTCACTGGTCCATGTTACTTGAAAGGAAAGGAGTAATGACAGACTCTGATAACCAGTGTGGTAACGAGTTAGGGCTCAAATTGGAAAAGTTTCTAAGGTAAGGGTAACTGTGGTGTAGAACAATGAGAGAGCCGGGTATGTAGTTGTCATTTCAGATGAAAAGATGACTTCGTTATGTAGAAGCAGACAAAAAGAGCAAGTACTAAAGTAATCTACATCAAGTGTGATGTAAGAACAGACCTATGGAACAGTGAGTTTGGATAAAAGCAGAAATTGCGATTAAATATTTTGAATTTTTTGCAATAGTTAATAATGATTATTTGCAACTTAATTACTTAGGAAGTGACTACTTTGATTAGGTATTGATTTTGCAGGATTCAAAATAAAAGTGACCATAAGAAGGGATGCCTCCATGATGTACAAATCCCATCATGCTGTGCAACTGTTTTTAATGTCTCTGTATTTTACAATGGCTGCAGAAAGCTGAGAGAACTGGACAACAGTGGTTTAAAAAATAAGGAAGTGATCCTTCCTTTCTAAGATTGTATTTGGTTTGGACTAGTTGGGTTTCTTGTTTCAGTTGAGCTGGTCTAGTAACTTATTGACCAGAAGGGGGCAGTCCTGGCCTCTTGTCAATTTGTATTGCACCAGGACTGAACCAATCTTACCTATCTATATATTTTTGGCAGGTTAAGGCACTGTGTTTTGCAAGGACTTTATGCAGGAGTTGGTAGTAGAATGAGGGGAAAGGCCTGAGAGCTGGTTTGCCCTTCTAAGCAGAAGCTGACTTTTAGTTCAGCTCAGCTATTGCAAGAAACCACAGTATTCCTTGAGTCATGCACCTCTTCAGCTGAATGCCCTCCTAGTAACTCAGATGTGGTGTAGTATTGCAAAAATGTTACTCTGTTTATCTTTCTCTTCATGCAATGCTGATTTATTGGCTTAAATCAAATATAATTGTGTTGCATGCATCAGCATCTCATTTTTGAAAAATAACATTTTAAATATTTAAACTTTCAAGTAATATCTCAGAAACAACACATGCTTTGAAACATTCAGCTTTTTCTATCCATTAGTATCTTTGACAGCTCACTGAAAACTATTCCATTATTTAATCAGTAAGCCTGTACAACACTGACATCCAATTGGAATAACAGAAACTTCAGACTTTCTCAGTTATATGCCAAGTAAACAAATTCTGCTTTGTATAAAGGAGTTGCTAACTTGTGCAATTCCTCTGATTGCAAAGCTTGACCTGAACAGCTGCTTGTAATTCAAAGAATTTTGAAAGGTAATTACATTGAGACAGTGGGCAGCCATTTAAGGATGTCATGCTTCAAAGAACCAACCCATCACAAAAAAAGCTGCCAAATAGTACCCTGTGACCAGTCAGCCAAACTGAAACAGAAGTGGTAATTGACACCATGTGTTGTCACTCTAATGAATTTGTCATTTGAAGTGGTAGTTGATACCATGTGTTGTCACTCTAATGAATTTGTCATCCAGCAATCTGAAATACTAATTTTTTTAACTGAAGGCAAAACAGTTGGAGAACTTGAAGTGATAGTTCTCTACTTTCAGGTCTTGACATCTGAACTACAGATGTTGTCCTTTTCAGGGCAACAGATCTGATGACACTTAATTCAATAGAATCAATTCACAGAGGATTACAAAGAAAAGGTCAGATAATAGGTTCCCTCTAAGTCATCACGTTGTTGTGTTCTGCTTAGGTTGTGTACAATCAGGAAATACTTTTGGTTTTTCCTTTTTTTTAAGGTGACAGACTGACAGTATGCAAAAATCTTTTTTTTTTAAGTCAAATAATATCAGGTATTTGATAATTCAACTTGGAGAAAAAACAGTTTTCTGGGTTTTTTTAAATTATTTCCCATGACAATTAATTCCACTTTAATTTGGTATTCCTATGTCTTTAAAGCCAATATTTAAAATTATATTCCTGGTACATTTAGAGCTGATGAAGGAATGCGCAGGACTCTGTAATCTTCCCAGAGAAGTAAGACATAAATGATGAGCTCTTACTAATATTGCAGCACCAGACACTTGCCTCCAGGTGCCTGTGACACTTCTTTCCTGGAGATAGCTGCCTCCATGGCAGAATGGACAGAAGATAACTTGTAGCTGAACCTTTCCTGCTTTAGTGTAGTCTATCTCTCTCAATTAAGTAAGGCTTTATGTTGCTAAACTTCACGCTGCTCTTGAGATGCAGGCAGTTTTTTTCCCTTTCACTAATTCTTCTGTAAGGACTTTAGCTTGGGCCTACAGGTGGAGCACAAAGCTGCAGATGCTGCTAAACTCCTGCCACGTGACCAGACGCTTGTGCTTTTGCCGGTGCTGACTGACTCTTCCACCCGGTTACATTGTGAATAGGCTGTGAACACTGACGTTGCCAAGGAGTAGTGGCGCAGGAAACAAACAGTGGCACAAACACAGAAAGAGAGTTAAAATTGTTACTATAAACATACAGTTTGTCTAATTATCAGCTGAAAAAAGTATGCAGTTATGTATATGAAATCCTGTACTGCAAGCCTAACTCATCTTTAACAGTTAGTTGACATCACACTCATTACTAAAATCACTGCACTTTCATTTTTTCAGATACGTTTTTCCATGATTACTGTATGTCATGGTAACTTATTTACTTCATTGTAAATCTGAAAGGTCATTAAAATAAATATAATACAGTTTTCCAACTCTTGACCATTCTAACCATAAAATTCATTTAAAAAGAAATTAAAAAGAAATGATAAGCTACTGTAATGGTAAGTTTATAAATATACTTTTTAACTGTCATTTTACCAAAAAATTTTACATGCCATGTTCCTCAATACTTTGTTGAAAAACACCTCAGCTGAATTGGACTTTCTTTAATTGCAAGTGAATTTAAATGTCATTTGAATATGCTTAATCCAATGGGTTTATTTTTTGTCTAGCACTTGACAGAGGAAAAGCCAGAAGGCCTTGTCAATGAAGCCTCTCGGTATGGATGTATAAATTAATTTTTTATTTCACAGCGCTGTATAGAAGTTCACTAGAAATGACTTCTTTTTTATAGGGCTTTTTGTTCCTCCTTTGCTTTTAAACCAAGGTAGGTTTGTGTAATGAGGTAGAGAATAGAAAAGTGAATTCATGCTCCATTTAGTCTTTTTGCCAAGATCTGACTCTTCTACTGTATTTTAAGAGGGATGGGATTTTATGTAAGAGAAGAGGAACCACCTATTTTGGGGGTTAGAAAGACTTGCATGCTAGGATCTATCAGATACTCGAAGTAGAACTGGAGGTAGAGTAATATTTTTTGCTGTATGTGGAGCCACAATGATTAAGGTTCATTGTAATAATAGAAATCTTCATAAAGCAAAGAGACTTAATGTATGACTTTACAAAGACTACATGCAGGAGAAATAGCATCTTGTGAAGTTCATAAATCACCAAGCACTTTGGATTAGGTGACATTTCGAAACAAAATGAAAACTAGCGAGCCTTTTGTAGGTCAGTAGACTTCTCTTATGGCACAGAAGAACACCTCAAGGAGAAGCCAGTAGTACTTTAGTACTTCAGTCATTCTCCATGATATTCTAGTTTGATTAATGCTTGCCTTTCTATACTAACAGTGCTCATACTCGTACCATTTTTTCTGCTTTACAGAAAAAGTATTTGTCCATGTTTTCATGTTGTCTTTTTTCTTTTTTTTTTTCCCCCTTCATGCATAGGCAGATTGCATTAGCTGATCTTATAATCATCAATAAAACAGATCTGGTTTCTCAGGAAGAATTGAATAAAGTCAGAACATCTGTCAGGTATTAAACTTTTGGCATAACTAACAGTGTACTGGCTCAAAGGTTAATTTTATTTAAACATAAATAATTACTTCTTGCTATTAATAAAGAAGTTAGATCTCAGAATTACACTGACACAAATCGTTAGCTCAGAAAGGAAAAGAGACTGCCCCCTTCTAAGGACATTTCAGTACTTCTGGTAGTTTTCCTATGTAGGTAAGATGTGATTTTATTTACTAAAGACAAGCCTTTGTGTTAAGTGTCCGTGCTCTTACACTTTTGGGCAGCTGTTCCTGTTTTTCAGAATTAGCATCAGGGAAGAAAAAAGGAATCTTCTAGTAGAGATGAGTTCACTAGCAAATGTGACGATAAGGTAGAGGAAGTCCCAAATAATTGTCATAGGTGCAGAAGAACCAATGGTCTGAATCAAATTAGTGATCAAAGATATGTCCATCTTTTTCTATCAATGCCATGATAACCAAAATGAAACATTAACATTTTTTAATACTTTACAGCTTTATTAGTCATTTGAATTCTGAAAGTAAAAATACTTGGACCTAGGAAAGTGTATCATGAGGAATGTTGGATAGGAAAACACAGTTCTCACTAGTAGTATTTTGTTGTCAGAACTTGTGAAGTTCCCCACCCCTTACTTAGAAGATGAAAAAGTCACAAAAAAAGAAGTCTGGGATTTCTGTTGGTTTATTCAATAAGTTGGGAATAGATTTGGGGTTATTGCTGTGGTGGTTTTATGTGCTGCTTTGCATGGTTAATTTGTTCAAGCAATATATTGTGGTTGTGTTTTCATCTAACTTCTGATTTTTCTATTCGATTTTAGGTCAATAAATGGATTTGTTAAAATTCTAGAGACGCAAAGATCAAGGTATTAAAAGGCCACTGTTACTAGGTACCAGATCCTGCTTCTTTTGTGACAGATAAAAGTATGCTATTAGATCAGTTTGCCTGAAGGAAAACTATTGAAATAGAAGTATCAAACTCGATATTTAATTTACAAATAAGCACCTAGATAAAGGATTTTTTTTAAGAAGTAAAAATGTATTTTTCTTTTATTGTTCACATCCTACACTCCAGTGTGTAACTATTTTTTAAAAGATCACTACTAAGATGTAGCTCTGTTTATAGAGCTTATCGCTAGTGGGTTTTATTGGACTTAGAAATATTTACAGTTATATTGCATATTTAAATGAGAAGTGGATTTTACAAAAGCTTGGCTGTTATTTTGTTTTAAGTTTAATATGATTATGGCTTTTAATTATGAAAGTTTCTTTTATTATTGTTGCCATTTAAGGAGTAATGGCATTTAGAAAGTTCCTGAAGAAAGTTTCTCGTAACTCATAAATTAGATCTGGTAACTAAAGAGCAACTTGCAAGGCCAAGTTGTCTCTGAACTAATCATATGCACTATCATGTTTTCTTACTGTTGTGTCAGCTTAAAGATTTTTCTCACTTATACCTGCTGCAAAGTTGTTACTACAAAGTGACTTCGAAAGCAGTGCAAGGAATTTTATAAGAAGGAAAAGTAATTGCATTTGTTTTGCTATTTTTCTTTGAAATTCTGACTCTAATTTCTTCTTTAATAAGGAATTGAATGGATATGCTTTTCCCAGGGGCATTGGGAATCTTTCAGACTGCCAGGACTCATTTCTGTACTATTACATCAGTTATTTGACTATATCATGATAAATGTTTCTATAATTCAGGTTCATGTTCTACGCAATTTTTGAAAGGATAAGAATAGACATAAAGTCTTCTTGGCTTTTTAAAGTTTCTGTCAACTGTAGTTGGAAATTGTAGAGAAGAATATTTGCTGTTGTTGGCTGATCAGGTAGGAGCAGCGACTGCAGAATTTGCATTTATTTTGGTAACCGGGCTTTTGAACACAGATGCTCATCTGACCTCCATCTAACAATCGGCTCAGTTTACATTTCCAAAAATGTTAATCTTGTTAACATTTCTGTTGGCTTTAACTTACTGGAAATTCTGTCTGCAGTCTGATCTCTGGATGTTTTATGCTCTGCTGTTGAATCACTGCACTATGAAAAGCATTCTCTTTAGTGTCTATTCTGTTCGTTTAAAAGGATTATTCTCATACTATTTTTGTATTATATTATTATAGCAAGGTGAAATGATAAGTAGCTTTAACAACTTTACACTCCTTTCTTGTTAGCTTGCAAATTCTGTTGGAGAATGCTTAGAAAAAAGAACAAACAATAGTATAGAGGGGGTCATAGTATAGACCAGCCAGAAGCCAGCAGCTCTTGCAGAAGGATTTGGATGGGCACATGCTTCACTGGATAAAAAATTGGCTGGATGGCTGGGCCCATGTTATTGAATGGAGTTCAGTCCAGTTGTTGGCCAGTCAGAACTGGTGTTCCCCAGGTACCTCTAGTGTGGCATGTTCTCCTTAACATCTTTATCTGTGATCCGGATGAGGGTTTCAAGTGTTCCCTCAGTAAGTTTGCAGATGACACCAAGCTGGGTGGGTGTGTTGATCTGTTTGAAAGCTAGGAGGCTCTACAGAGGCATCTGGACAGGCTGGATTGATGGGCTGAGGCCAGTGGGATGAGTTTCAATAAGGCCAAGTGCCAGGTCCTGCAGCTGGATCACAACAATCCCCTGCAATGTTACACACTTGGGGAAGAGTGGCTGGAAAGCTGCCTGCCAGAGAAGACCCTGGGGATGTTGGTTGACAGCTGGGTGAATATGAGCCAGCAGTGTGCCCAGGTGGCCAAGAAGGCCAGCGGCATCCTGGCTTGAATCAGCAACAGTGTGGCCAGCAGGAGCAGGGAAGTGATTGTCCCCCTTTACTTGGCACTGGTGAGGCCACACCTTGAGTATCGTGTCCAGTTCTGGGTCACTGACTATAAGAAGGAGACTGAGGTGCTGGAGCGGGTTCAGAAAAGGGCAATAAAGCTGGTGAAGGGTCTAGATCACAAGTCCTGTGAGGAGCAGCTGAGGGAACTGGCGTTGTTTAGTCTAGGAGAACGTCTGAGAGGAGGTGGTATCTCTCTTTACGACTTCCTGAAAGGAGGCTGGGGGTGAGGTGGGTGTCAGTCTCTTTTCCCATGGTACGAATGACAGGACAAAAGGAAATGGCTTCAAGTTGTGCCAGGGGAGATAGAGATTGGTTATTAGGAAAAGGTTCTTCACAGAAAGGGTATTTAAGCATTGGAACAGGCTGCTCAGGAAGGTGGTGGAGTCCCCATCCCTGGAGGTGTAGATGTGGAGCTGAGGGACATGTTTTAGGGACCCTGGCAGTGCAGAATGAGCAGTTGGTCTTAAGGGTCTCAAAGCCTCTTCCAACCAAATGATTCTTTGATAAATTCTGAAACCGAGAGGTGTTTCTCATTCATTCACTCCTCTTCTAGTGATCCTCAGTAAATCATTTATCTTAAGTCAGCAGGAGTGTCTATTACATAAAAAGTAATTTTCTGTGATGGATTTAATGTACAAATAGTCACTATAAATTCTGCTGCAAAATGTAGACTTTTGTTAATTTTTCCTGTTCTGTAAATTCAGTTTATTAAGTCAGTATTTCATAAAGTTAAGCTGTGCTTGAATAACGTTACTGGCATTTTTCTCTCTCTGTAAATGGAGATGAGAATCCTCTGATGACTCCAGGTTAAATTTAATCAGGATTTTATTTTGATGGTAAATCTTGGATATTTACTCACAGATAATTTTGCAATATCCAGATTTGCCTGTCTTATTTTTGAGACCTCTGTACTTACAGTTTTCAAGACATCTGTGCAGTGTGATATTTCTTCATTTATTCTATGTACTTTGAATGCAACATGAATGATTGATTGAAAAAAAAACAACAAATACTGCAAAGGTGTGGAGTTGTAGAGACACAGTTTTAGCATTTCCCTTTCCTCCTGTTTAGTAAATCTTTGGGAACGTGATACTAATTTTTAAAATTCTGGAATTTATCATATCTTACGAAGAATGGGCAATTTTACCTTTGGCATGGAATGAGGAAGGAAATAATGAAAGATGATCAGTGCTTCGGAGACACTTACATGAAAATGATTGCAACACATTGCTGCAACTGAAATCAAAGATGTAACATGATGATTTTGTGGAGAACAAACAGTGGCTCTAAGAAAACAGGTCAGGAGTTATTTATTCTGTAGTCACAGTGCAGACTACAGAAATGGTCGCTGAAGTGCTTTGGAGGGTCACTGAAGTGCTTAAATCACACATAAATTGCATGTCTGACAGTCCTAGGAAATTAGTATGGGTTTTGTTACACAAAGAGTTTTCTGTAAATGTTATGATGGCATCCAGCGTGGCTTACAGTTTTGAAGAGGATATTAAACTTCATGCTTGGTGTCTTCAATCAGCATCTGACCATGTCCATTAGGAAGAGATCCAGTGTGATGTGTAGTGTCACATCTGTATCATTCTTTGCTGTCTGATGCCAGCCAGCATTACGTTTTGGATATTAATCTGAGCGGATCTCAGCTTCAGTCTTTAATCACAACTCTTGTGTTACTAGTAAATATTCTTTAGTGAATGATATATACTGTCTCTCTCATGATTAAACATTCCAAAAGTGAAATAAGCACAACATCTAATTTACTAGCATGTTATTTGAGAAAGTATCTTCTCTAATTAGGGCGTTTTGTCCCTCAAAAGCCCACATTTAAAAGGTATCTGTATAGCACTTCCTTGAGTGTTTCTATATGATTTTTCAGAATGCTGCTGAGAACAAACAGCTGGCACTGAGCTGGTCATGAACTTTAGAGAGGGATCATTTATGTGTTTTATATTATAAACCTTTCATCTTAGAAACTGCTTTGTAAAGCTACTGTTGAATGTAAAAGTTTAATAATACCGGCTACACTCGAAGTCTCTCTTTTTTTTTTTTTTTGTTAACCTGTCATACATTGCTTATATTTAGCCAGATTTCATTATTTGCATTTAGATGGCTATCAGTTGCCGTTAGCAATGAAACCTATAGCCTATATTGCTTTCATAAAAAAAGATTCTTGTGCAAGTTTATAAGTAGCTGTTCTTAGAAGTAAATGTGATCAGTTCTGCCTTTTCTGTATTATATTTTTCATTTGTCTGTTTCAGATGTTAGAGCTGAAATTTTTTGTAGTAGCACTTGCCTCATAGTGTATTTCAGTTTAGCTACATATATTCCAGTGGGGGGAGGGGTGGGTGTGTTCGGAGGGTCTGTCTTAAGGGTGCAGAATAACTGATGGGAAGAACTTCAGAGTTGCTTTTCCCATTTAGGGAAAACAAGTTATTATTCAGGCATACAATATGAGAGATTTTATCATCTGTCTTGGAAAGTCCTTGTATTTTACTGTATTTTTTAAAATTATGTTTCTGTGCTTACATATTACTGTGTAAAAATAAACTCGGCATTTTCTTGTAGGAGACAAGACTAACCACCAACATTCAAAAATCAGGCTAAAGAGTTATGGCACTATATGATATGCAGGAAAATAAACATAAGCTTCAGTGAATAATTTTAAAAATAGTTGCATAAGTACATACTATATTTAAATACAGCAAAAATACAAAGCTTTCTTTTTTCCCTCTGTTTAGAGTTGATCTCTCCAATGTCTTGGACCTACATGCTTTTGACAGTTTATCTGGAATAAGGTATGGAAATAATTTAACTGTCTTTTATTAGAAATAATGTCCATTGTGTAAGTACATGCAAGAAATAGAACATTCACATCCTTACTCTAATTTGCATCTGAGTTCTGTTGGCTTCTTTTCCTGAAACACAAGTTTTGCCTTAACGTTAGTAGTTGAGTAGGTTTGTACACTCTTTTGTGGTTCTCTTAAAGGATTTAAAAATTCTTCACACTTCACATCATGGTGAATGGGAGGCCACCTTAGTTTTCACAGAAAACAGTGAGGGACTAAGGTTTCACAACAAACAAAGCCACGAGAAGTTCTGGTTACTGTGCTTCATGTCCTTGAGGTTTTTTTTAATGCCAAGTGTGTGCGTCAGCATGCTAGATGTGTGGAAAAGTAAGAGTGGAGGTAAGGGGAGAAGGACCTTCTGTTCGCTTTGTGTGTTGAGGCTGTTCAGCGAAGAGAGCAAGGCCTATTGCAGCAGTCCTAAAGAGAAGGAGGGAATTTGCAACAAATGTCAGTATCAGCTTCATTTCTTTTCCTGGATGCACATGTTCACTTCAGGTAGAGGAACATAGCCGCTTCCTTATTCGCAAAAGGGAGAAACTGAGGAGGATGCAAGCTAGTGATCTCTAGTAGGTGAGTTGCGTTCAAGAAATTTCCCAGTGAACTGATGCTATCCAAAGGGTAGTCTCTCTTCTGCCCTTTCTTTTTGCTGGCACTGGCTTTTGTCTGGTCTTCGAAAAGTAGTGTTTGTTTCTCTTGAGCGTCTTGAATGTACCAGTCAGATCTGTACCAGTGGCAGCATCAGGGAGTCATCAGAATAGGCATCCAAACCGAAGTTAAGGGAGGGGGAATAGGAGCAACAGGTAACTGTTGGGTCATAAACCAAACTGTAAACTCGTGTCGTGAGTTCTTGTGATGGATCACTCTTTAGCTAAACTGACTCATCCTGGAGACATACGCCAGAGAGAAAGCAGTAAGAAGATGTGAGCCAGAAAAGGATCATTTTTGATGATGGCAATTCACAGTTAGATCTTATTAGCTGTAATATTACGTGGCATTCTGCAAGGTTTACTAGGAAGTGCTGTGCTCTACAAATCTGAGAAACTCCTTAAGGAGCTGACAAAAAAAAAATCTTTCTTGCTTTCCTCAGTCTAGTCTTCTCTCTTACCTCACTCATAGTTCCTTTAGAGGTTCTCACTGCTTGTTTTAAAACAGTGGAAACACTAAAATTGCAGCATTTAAAGACTAATTTTAAGGACTAAATTCTAAACCCAGCAAGAAGGTGGTAGACTGCTTAAGTGAAGTTCCATGTCTTTTGTTCTGAGCTCTGTACAGTGAAATTACTTAACTTGGTATCAGTTTATAGATACAGAAATCCCTACATAAAATATTAGTGGGGGCTTCTGCCCTGTCATCTATAGCAGAAGACCTCTTTGCATCCAGCACCATTTGAGTGAAAATACACACCAGTACACTAATAAAATTGTTCTTTTAACTGCATAATACAGTAAAGATTTCTGCCAGTGTAGCAGACAGATACAACATCTGACTGGTATATTGGTATTGGTAGAAGCTTGTAGACTATACATGCTCGGAAGTGACGGGAAGCACATCAAGAGTTCTGGATTCTGTGGAATGCAGTATGAGAAGATAATGAAGCAAAGGAGATCTGGGAAGCAGGAGCGTGAAATGTTACTTCAGTTGCAGTCAGAACCTTTTACCCCAACATTAAAGGCTTCTGAAAATTTACAGTCATCTAAGTAGAAGGAAAGATTTTTATGGGCAATCTACTGTAAAGTAGCAGAGATCTGTCACCATGGTGACTTTTGCTGTGACTTTTATCTGTGTGTTGGATGTGAGATGGAGAGTGTTCTCTGGTACAGAAAGAGTATTTGAAGAAATCTTGCATTGTCTTGGTTAAAGAGAGGTTTGGGTGTGTAATCTAAAGTTGCAGTAAAATTTTATGTTACTCACAATAATACAGTAAGACACTGAATCTTGGTTTATGAAACAAGTCCCCAGGTTCCTTTAGGAAGTAGAGAGGACCAGTTTTACATTAGCAGGCACACTGCACAGTAGGAACGAGCTGTACAGCAGAGTTTAAATGGAAACTGGTATATGATGTTTCACTTAGTGTTACGGATTTCATTCTCAGTTTTGTATATTTTTTCCTTCTTGCTTATCAAATAATTCTTAAAGTTTTAAAAACAGTCCAATAAATTGACAAATTCTACTGATTTATTTTTCTTTTCTTGCTTTAATGGTGTAGTTTGCCTTTTGTTCCTACACAAAAGAATATAAAGGGTTTGTTGTACTTCACATGTAAATATTTAAAATCTCAAAGATACTGCAGATCATTAATGTAATTTAATTGTGGTTATATTTAAAAAAACTAATATTGTATAGAAAACATTAACTAGATCAATATAATTAAACATCTTTGAGATTAAAATGGAATTAACAGTTCAAGCTAATTCTGAGTGTATAGTCCATCTTTGAGATTGCAGTTTTGCTCTGCAGTGTTGAAGAGTTTATTTAAATTTCAATATAATGAGATTTTATCCATCCTACTAAAATATGACATTGAACTTTGCATTTTTTCAGTTTGCAGAAAAAGCTTGAGCATGTAAAAACAACACATGCACATCTAGATAAGGTAATTATCAAAAGTACAGCTTCGGTGTTTTTATACCAACAAGGTTGTTTAGGGCAATCGCAAGCATTGCATGCCAATTATGTTACCTTTTCAGGAGATGCCAGTTAGGGAGTGATGTGTTCTAAGATCTTTGGAAGATTACATAGAATACATATAGGAATTTGCTTTGTGGTAGGTATAGATTTTAAATGCATGTAGGAACTTTTTATTTTCAAAAATAGCTTATAGTCTATTTATATAAACAGCTTTTCATAACAGACAGGTACGGATAGGTGAAAAATATATTGATTGATTTTTGTCTGATAGAATTGTGATGAAGAGCAGAAATTGTGACAGAGGCCAGTATGCTAAGAAAATAACGTTCCTAAACATATTTGAAAGATTGAGCTTACTAGCCTATAATAATTAAAATTCTTAGGCTTTCTTTGAGAACAGACATCAGCTACAGCAAACAATTACGTGGTAGAAGCTGATGGCATTAAACTAATCCAGGTATCATATATGCCTCTTAAGGGCCTATCCAAAAAGAATCAAAAAAGTATAGCATAACAGAGCAAATTAGAGCAGAACAGAAATGGAAATTTTTTTTTAATTTGACATGGGTATATAGTTAGTTTTTCTATGAGGCCAAGTTATGAAGTACTCTTTTCTAAATTAATGTAATGAAATGTTTACTCGGTTTGGTAATAGTAAGTGGGTCTTTCCATTTGCAGGCCATAATTACAGTAACATTTGAAGTTCCAGGAGATATTAGAGAAGAAAACTTAAATCTCTTTATTCAGGTAAGTAATATGTCACTGTCAAGTAAAAAAATCATCGTGGCTTTTTATAGAAAACCATTGCATGCCATTCTGTTGATGAAAAATTTTTCCTTTTCATAGAATCTTCTGTGGGAGAAGAATTTGAAAGATAAAACTGGGCGCACCATGGACATCATAAGACTGAAGGTGAGTCAGAAATGACCTACTTCTTTGTTTTGTGCTTTTCTTCTTTTACACCTAAAAACTGTGCTGTGCTGTCAGTTACAGACCTAGCAAAGGTGCTACTGAATCACTGTAGCAGAGGAAGACAAAATGGAGAGTAGCAATTTGTCATTGTTCTGTGTAGAGACAGTTTGTTACCTGCTGGCTGGTGGAACAACTCAGAAGGAGATAGCTGACAGAGAAGCAAACATTGTTCCTACTTGTTTTGAATTGAGAGGGAAGATGTATGGTCCCAAACATCAGTGGCAAGTTAATAATCAAGACATAGTGAAGTCAATTTTTCAGTTTTCACCTCCACTGCTTTGAAAGGTTCCATCCATCTCACATAAACATCTCCTTATCTAGGAATTGAATGCTGTAGATTGGATGCCACAGGTAGCTAGCTGTAATTATTGGTATAACATGGAGAAGTTGAATTTGGCGTAACATAGCAGTGCAGTACTAGTTCTGGTCTACAACTTTTTGCAATATTGTGAGACTATAGTTTTAAATAGGCAGCCTGTAAGCCTTCATCTTTAGGACACTTCATATGTTTTTCAATTGCTTGATTTTGAGAGGATTATAGGTGACAGTTTAGGATATATTTTTATTTTCCTTATACCCCAAAGAGACAAGTAAATAATCAAAAATGAGAATCAAGTCTGTCATTTGGTAGAAACACAAAAAGGTTTTCTGAGAACCCTTGTGTGTCATGGATAACAACATAATTATTTTCATTTCATTGGAAGAAAGGTTGTATTCTAGTGCTTTCAGCAACAAAACAAGAATATCCTTGTCTTCCTCTTCCTGGCAAACAAAGGAAAATAGTCACCGATGCATCTTAAGCTGACTAAAAACTGCTAGCTGCACAAGTACATATTTATTGTATTGTGCATTGGAATCAAAGTAATTCTTTAGATTTGAGGCGTGATAAGCTGTGTGCTGGTCCTCAGTCACAGACAAATACACCAAAGCAGATGAACACTGGGTAATTACAGAATGGGTTCCAAAGTTTTTTGGTTTTATATTTTACCTGCAGTCATAATCCTTTTGGCAGTAATAGTCATAGAATTCCAATTAATAGGTCAAACACAGATCTTTTTCCATGAAATATTTTTAAATTTTTTTTTTTTTGCTTTAGAAAAGTATAAGATATATTTTATAGAATTAAAATATTTTATGAAGCTTTACACAAAGTAATGAAAACTCTTTTAATACAACTTTGGGTATGTAGGTTAATTGGCTTACTCTGACAGAAAACGCTTCTAATTCTGTTGCTAGTTATTCTACTTCACAAATATTTGTACGGTCTCCAATATTCAAAGATTTCATTTCAGAATAGTGACTATGCTGAGCATGAGTGCTTCATCAGAATTACCTGAAATCAAACATTTTTGCTCATTTTACGTCATCGTTGCTGGCAGTCAATCTTTCATGGACTGATACGTCATACACCATATATTCCAAGTAGCATAGTAGCTGATGGCATTTTTGCTCAAACATACCAGATGCTGACCAAATGAGGAACAGAAAACAGAACATGGCACAGTGTAATTATAAGTCTTTAACAAAATAAGGAGACATGAGAGTGGATGTTACAAGTAGAAGTGATCATACTTCATGGTAATTTTAACTAACTGGTGCATAGTTGCCAGAAATACTTTTCCTTGCTCGGCCTAGTTTCAAAGGTTTTTTTTTTTTCCTCTCTTATGTATTTCATTTTTAAAGGTTTGTTTATACATCCTAACAGTTATTTTTCTTATAAGGGACTGGTATCTATTCAAGGCAAATCTCATCAGGTAATAGTCCAAGGTGTCCACGAGCTCTATGATCTTGAAGAGACTGCAGTAGCCTGGAAAGAAGATGAAGAGAGAACAAACCGACTGGTCCTAATAGGTACAAGGAGATATGTAATTTCCTCTTTTGACTTTTGGAAGCTGTTCTTTCAGCAGGCCATCCTATGACTTGTCCAATGAAAAGGAGCCAGCCTGAACTGGCCAGAATGATAGCAGCGAGTATGTTCAGCGTAACTTTAGTCAAAGGTTTGTCCATCAAGACCTCTGTGGTTTTTATATTCCAGCTGAGAGGAATCTACACTATTCTTTTTAGTGACATTAAAATAAAGTAAATAAAAATTAAATTAAATACTAAGTATTATAAATTATGTTGGCATATTTAATGTTGTTTTTAAAATCCATAGTGACAAATATGATGATGGGAATGGTTTGAATGTTCGATCAAATATTTAGTAACTGTAAGGAAGGTAATTATATTTATTAAAATGTATAAAATTGGTTTTGCTTCTGAAAAGCTTGTAATGCCTAGGTTGTACATTTCTATTTCCTACTTGTTCCTCTTTGCTTTGCAAAGTGCTTTTATGACCAAAAAAATCCAGTTTTTCCTCCTTTTCTTTACCTTGTACTGCTTGAAGTCCGCTGTTGTCTGTAAAAATCTGAAGTTACCTTGTTATCTGCAGCTTAATCTTATTACTGCTGTTCTCACTTGTTAGTATACTAAACATTTTCTTTGCTGAGAAGACTGGCAGCTTGCTGCTTGTGTGCATTTTTTGTAATATGCTGTAAAATATAGTTAGTTAATTTATCTGTTTTTACAGGCAGGAACTTGGATAAGGAGATCATCAAAGAAGCGTTCATAGCCACTGTGAGCGAGAAACACTGTGAGAGAGTTGACATCAAACCACAGAAAAGATGAAATGTCAATGCTCAACCCTGCAAGCTTTTTATGACAGAAAAGACTGAATAACCTGCAGTATAGTAGTTTGTCTTTTCTCTTGCAGTGTACACAATGGTTAAACCGTGAAGTCCTCCTAAGAATCCCAGGTGACCTACTGCTTAAAGATTAGCTCTTACAGTCTAGAGCTAAACACAAAGAATTGTACCAGTTTGGATTCGGCTTATGTCAGTAACATCAGGTACCTGTGCAGAAATGCAGACAGGCAAAATGCTGTTGTTTGTGCTGGGCATGAAGTATTTCAGTAAGAGGGTGGTAAACATGTTTGAAGCCTAGTGCATTCTCCAGATAACTCTCTTTTTACTACTGGAAGTGAAGCAACAGTGATTATTGGCAGTGATGTAATCACAGTAAAAAGTATTTAGTGTTACTATTAAACTGTCTTCCATCTCTTTCCACTTATCTTGTGATTTTTTTTTAATGTGTGCACCCATCCCAGGAACCACTAACCTGTTGTATAACTGAAACTAAAAATTCATGGATAGCAGAGGATCAGGACCACATGGAATATATACTGTCTGCATAATAGCTATGAATGGAGCATTCAGTTACACAGCCAAAGTGCTGAAAGATGTAGCTGACCGAAGAGATCTTCTAGTCCATGACCCTGCTAGTACAGAATTTGGGGGACCAGGGACAGCACGTTTTCACTGTGATGTCTAGGCTGCCCTGCATGATTTGTTATGGGGTTCTCTGACACTGCTTTTGGGTGCCGTTTTGAAAACTTAGCTTTCATCTCTGTGCTCATTACTTCTACAATTTAGAGTTGAACTTCTTGCCCTGTACCTTCTCCATAGCATTGCTCACCTCTTAAATTTAGAGGGATGTGTTGATTACAGCTGGGTGAATGTGAAATGTAAGGGTGAATGAATGTAAAGGTTACAGCTGGGTGAATGTAAGAAGATGTAGTGGAATTAAAAATATTTCAAAAAAAATCTAGGATGTTGAGCACGTATTCTGAAGAATGTGCTCTTAGCTACAGGGCTACATGGGTAGCTTGCTCGTGTGTCTGGTAAGTAGAAATTTGTTTTCCGTACTAGTGGTGTGTTACTGGTCATAGCTAACATTCGCGTTAGGATAAAAGGTGCATCAAACTGGGGGGAAAAAAAAAAGGGGAGGCCATTTCCTTACCAGCCATCTTAAAAAAACTTCTTTTTGCTTCTACTAAAATAGAAGTTTCTAAAGAGCTGAGGAAGGAGGTGGTGTTAGTCTTTCACTGACAGGAGCTGGTGCCTCTTTAGATTAGTATATGAAGTCATGTATCCAGTAAGACAGTCTCCTAGTCTCTTCAGTCTCCCAGTGGATACATTAGCAGACATGACTTCATTCCTCACTTCATAAATAGTTTCAGATAGCTTGAAGAAGTTTCCAGAAATTATGTAAACTAAAGCAAGGTAAAAAGAACAACCTACCTACAATGTTGCCTTGTGTTAAGCAAAGCATTGGTGGCATTTGAGTGAGATGGGTCTAATCATTGGGCAATATTGTGACAGTTGCCCTTAGCAACTGCATGTCTTCTTTTTGAAAACTAATACAGACTCTCACACTGATACATGCTTGGGATTGCATAGATGGCACTTAGTCCTGCCTCAGAATCAGTCGGATGATGGCCATCAGTGTTGTGGATTGAGTTATAAACACCATGTAAATGCAAAATTGTGGATAATATGTTTGTATTTGCTGCTTCCATTTGTCATAGAGCAAGCAACCAAATACCTCTTGTCTTATAAATACCTCGTGTAACTGAAGAACTCTGTTATCTTTAGAAACATTAATCTCTGAACTGTCCAACTGATCATTCAATTTCTATTTGAAAGTAAAGTTCAGAGATTTAATAGGAAGAGCCTCAACCATGAGTCATGAGGGAACAAGCCATGGATGGCTTACAAGCTTACTGTCATATTTTAGGTGCTTATTTTTTATATTTGCTCACCAACCACATACTCCAAAATTCCCACAACGACTCAAAAGTTGGAGGGGGGAGGGGCAGGGGGAGATGTGATGAGAGGGTGTGCGTGGTGTTGCTGCAATGGGGCATCTTTGCAGCTGGGACTATTCTGTGTAGTTCATCTTGCTATTACTCATTCTTCCTTTGTAGGACTTTCCCTGCACTGCTTGCGGTGATAAACCAGAGAAGCTTTAGTTAGTGTGCCTGCTGTCTTTGAGCCTCCTGCTTGCATATTTCTGGGGAGCCCCTGCAATGGAGAGCAAGCTCTCAGCCATGGTGGTTATATGCAGCTCTCCATCCTGGCTGTCAGGATGCCTCCTCTCCTTGTCCTCCTCTATACTGTCCACACGTAATGACTCTGTAACACAGCCAAGGGCCAGCTCTTTATTCTCTTCTCCCAAGAAGACTGCTGTTTTCTTGGATATTTATTTAACTGGCATTTCTGGTCCATTCTTACACATGCAGCCTGAGGAGCCAAGTCCTGCTTTTGCATCATGTCAGTGAAATCTGCGCTTAGTGAATTGCGTGCTGGATGCTTTTGTTATTTATGTTACTGGCAGTTAAGTTACATCACCTTACATCAAGGTGGGCCTTCTCTGGGGAGCTGGAACTAGGTTGAAGTGAGGTTGTGCAGAAGGCCAGAGGCAGCAGGTGGGCACCACTCACCCCTGTCCTGTGGTGACAGTGACATAGACAGAGTGGCTGAGGGATGCTCGGGGTGGGGTGAGGAGGGGTCTGGTGAGTAAAAGTATTAGCATTTCTCCCCATACAGGTGCCAAGAGGGGCACAATGGAGAGTGGTCTGCATGTTCTCTTGAAATTGTGAGGCAGCAATCCACATCTGAGCCTGCTTCCAAGCCACAATAACTCCCAGGATAACAGCAGTTCACATCCTGTCTCCACTAAGGTACACTAAGCACTAGGTACGCGCTCAGCATCGATCTCATCAACAAAACCCACACATTTGCTTCCCTAGTAGAGGTAGTTTCTTTCCTAGAGACAAATTGCAATGGTTTGATCACCACTGTGCCCTCTCGAACATCAAATGTCTACAGAAATCACCTTTCCAAAAAAGCATTTTCTCCACTGTATTCTACTTTCCACATGTTTATATAGGCTTTGTTGAAAATGAACAACAGAAATTATCTCTTGCACTAATGATGGTGCCATTTGTTTATACCACCTGTTCAGTCTTCAGGAATTACGCAGGAATGAGGTTTAATTTTTCTGGTTTAGCATGACCTTTAACATTTAAGCAGTTCTGAATTTGCTGGATTTTCACGAGATTCTTACTCTAATCCTTAAGAATCCTCCCCACCCTCCCACCACACTGAAGCAGGTCGTTGTCCGTGTCTCATCCTGTCCCACATGGTCAGGATGTTGCTTGGAGGGGACAGGATAGTTTGAGCTGCCCACTGTGTCCATGAGCCACCCCTCCCTGCAGAGTCTACAGTGGTGGCATCTGCACCTCCACCTGGGGCACTTCTCTTACGCGGAGCACCATGTAGCGTCCATTGTTTCGTCTTCCGGTCAGATCCACTTGAGCAACATTTTTTGTATGTGTGCTACCATGCTTTGCTCTGTCTTCACTGTCCCACATTTCATCCCAGTTTACTGTATATATTTACAAATCCTAGGTACCACTCATTTGTTTTCCTTTTTAACCCTTTACGCAGTTTTACCCAGGTCCAGGTCTGCAGGATTTTAACTGGCCATGGGTGATTGTTTATAGCAGTGGGGTCCCAATGCTAAGCCTGTGCTCCATCTCTTATCACCCCATGCCTGTACTCCCCTACACCACATCCCTGTCTCTGCTTCTCAAGGCCACTGATACTGTATCGGGCATGTGTTTCTCAGTGCTGCATCACTATGTTGCAGCCATAATACCTCATTGTACACAGAACGATGGCTATAAAAATGCTAGCTGTAAGAAACTATGGCTGTAACAGACAAAGATAAAGTAATAAATCAAATTAGCAATAGACACCTTGTCAGCTAGAGAAACTACCATCACAGGTGAACCAAATAACACAAAACTGCAGGCAGGTCAAGAAAAGATGAGCCAGACCAGGCATGAAAACCTTAGCCCTGAGGCCTGGTGTGCTCAGTACAAAGCTTGTGGCCTGTTAACTGGCAGTGGCAGTGCTGTACTTCAGGATAACACAGTTACATTCCCTTTCCAAGGAGCCATGTGTGGTCCCTCTGTTCTAGCCACAGACATGCAGGCAAACAGAGCAAAGAGGAAGTCCAAGTCTGGTTAGGGCAGCAGCTTGACAGGTGGCCTGCTCAAGGCATCAGGGTTCCCTCCAGTGCAGCTTGCTCTCAGTCCTGTGTACGCAGACATCTATGGAAATTTTGGGAGCTGTAACAGATCAAGCATCAAGAAATCTAGAACACATATTGCTTGTTAAGAGATGAGTAAAACACTTGCCACGTATTTACTTACTGGTCTAAGTGTAGTTTTACTGCACTCCTTCAGCCTTCGAGAGTAATGGAGAGTCCCAATGATCTTACTGTCCTGACTCAGGTAGTCTGAAATATATAGTAGTTTCACATTGCTCTCTTAACAGGATTTCGATCTGTTCCATCTGTTTCAATTTCATTATTTCAACTTGTTCATCTAAAAGCACAGTTAATTTAATTGGTTTATTACTTCCTCTGTACTGTCTTGTTTGAAACTTCTTTTTAAAATGAAGGAGCAGCTAATAAAGAATTTTATACTCTTAAAATTACTAAGCTGTTAGCATTTTTATAATTCCATCTTCAGTTACATGCAACAGGAAAGACTACGGTTCTCTATGTTTTCTCCAGTGCAGAAGTTTGTTTTAATTCTCAACAGGTTGGTCGGAATCACAGCACTGAATCTTTCCCTGTGGATCAAGTTCTTCAAAAAAACCCAGCACTACAGTGAGCTGCTAACACTGTATAACAACGTAATGCCATTACGACATTTTAACAGGGTGGAGGGCCTGGCTGTTGGATGGCTAGACTCTGTGAGCGGCAGCAGGGCAAAGCAGAGCAGGATTTTTGCCACGGGTTAGCACCTGGGGTCTGCCTGACTTGACCTGCTGCCCAGGATGTCTGCAGTGGTGGAGGTGAGCAAGGGGTCTGTTAGCAAGTGTGGAGCCCTCCCTGCAGCTGTGTACTCGGGGTCTGTTGGAGCAGGTGGTAACAGTGATCCTTACGTGCCCTGGTTGTAAGCACTTGCTCTCTTCTACCCGGGTGCACTGCATTTTACACACCATGTTACCTTTCACATCTGCTTCTTTGTCTCCTTGCAGAGTGCACAACACTCTCCCACAGGCACATCTCCCTCGGCTGTCTCACATTTCACATGTGAGATGCATACCCCACACGTATTTCACAAGATCCCAAGTCCAGGTAAGACTGATCCGTAACAAATTTCTACCTGTACCTTGTGCTGTCTCCCAGGGTCTGATTCTTTTCCATATGCAAATCTTTAACTGAGCTGTAAGATTTGTGGGTATGCAAGGGATGGCATGTGGCAGGGAAAAGAAAGTACTTGCATGTTTTCTGTACTTACTTAAAATGGACTCTTGGACTTTCTAAACATAAACCCACGCAATAGTTTTATTAAGCCCCTAGGTTTTGGTGGTTGCACTGCTTCTAGTAAGGAAACTTCTTCCTTCTTCAGAGGAGGAAAGAGATTGTCCCTGTATCACACTGATCATCAGCTGAAGGGTCGGATAGACCTTTTGTCCATTACAAATCAGTGCTTATCATTCAGGTGATATGCTGATTGCTGTGCAGTGTAGGGGAAGTCACATACTTCCCTGTGAAGGTCAGAGTGAAGCTGTGGGAAATCTCTTGTTGCAAAAGCTGTTCCTGGTTCTAATGTCCTTTGGTAGGTGAAGAGATGGTGCTGCTGTGTGTATGAGGCTGAGCATTTCCCAAGAGGCATTTCAAGCCCTCAGACTAATGTGAGCTATGCATGGGTTAGGAATTGGTTCCTCTCGTGTTGGGTTACTAGTCCTAAACCAGTTTGGGACATGAAATACAAGAGAAGCAGCAGAGAACTAAAAATCAAGTTGCAAAAACATGGTTTTCACATTTATTCGTTTTGACTTACATGGTTAAATTCCTCCAAAAATTCTTTCTCCAGTGATCCAGAGGGACAATACATGTTTTACTGGACATTAATACAGTGACTTCCACAACATCTTGTGTAGAACGTGGATTTTGCACTAAGAGCGATGTCCAGCACAGGGCTCTTCCCTTCGTGGAGCAGTGAGCCTCAGCCACAGAGAGCAGCCAGCAGAGTTTAGGAATTTTAGCAGCACAGTTGCCTCTCTTGCATTGTAGGGAGTAAGCTACGGCCAGTATCAGCATATCATTAAAAATGTTGTGCTAGCGCTCAGAGGAAGTTGTCATTTCTGCCTCCAGCATTTTCTTCTGCCCCTGTTTCATCTCTGGGAACACCCACTCTGTCACCATATTTTATTAGCAGTGACTGCCCACATTCATTGCCAGTGATGAAGTATTTCAGGGTTTTGTGAAGTCCTTGAAGTTTCAACCTTCATTTCACCTTCACATTTCCATATTTTCCTCCATGATATTTCCCAGGAAAGACACATTATACAGTACCTTTTAAAATTATCTCAGTGGCAATACTCATGAGTTCCTTATTTTAGCTGCAGTCAAACTGATCAGCTGAAGAATGGACAGCCTCATATTTGACAGCAGACTTTGGGAAGGTGGGAAATCTGAGTTTTAAAACTTTAAAAATACCCATTTTAACTTTCAGTTTTATTATAAAATCATTCTTCAGAAATCCAAGAATGAAGCAAATCTGCTTGGGTTAGTTTCCTCTGGTTTCCTGAGAATTAACTTTACTTTTCTATTTTTTATATTGCCTTATGGGCTGGCTTTCCTCTGCTAGAAGGACAAGTAGGACACCTAGAAGACAAGTAGGGATGGTTGCATCTTTGTGGATTACTCCTCCTGTTTCCAAAACTGTGCCTTCCTTACAATAAGCCATTCCTCTACAGGTTTTTTGTTTTGTTTTTTTTTCCTCCTTCAAAGAGCCTTTCTTCTACAGATACCTTTTGTGGCAGTCCCTTCCCTCATACAAAGAAAGGCTAGTTAGTTAGCTGAAGTAAAGTCCCATTTCTTCTAGAATCTGAACTTTGGCATTAGCCCTTGAAGTCTGTTTGGTTTTTGCTCCTTACACTGATGTGGCTGCCGTTGATGTATTGGCAGTTATCTGAACAAAGGCTGTGCTGATATGACATCAAAACTGTATTTTCCAGAAAGATCCAGTCATAATTAGAGAATCATAGAATGATTTGGACTGGAAGGGACCTTTAAAGGTCATGTAGCCCAACCCACCTACAGTGAGCCTGGACATCTTCAACTAGATCAGGTTGCTCATAAATAATAGTCTGAATAAACAAAACATCTTAATTGTAACATTTTTATTGGCTTCTTCGTAAAAATTCTGCTGCTTGCTCCTGAAAACATCCCCGTGGGATCAGCATCTGCCTTAGAGGAATTGAAGAAGGTGAGGAAAAAGCAAAACTGACAGGAGTTTCTGGAGTCCTGGTTTGCAAACAAGAACATAAAAAGCCTAGTATCTCAAAGGACTGCTCTTCAAAGTTAAGACTATAAAGCAGCAAGCTACTTGGGCTGAAACAAACAATTTACAGACCAGTAAGTGAATTCTACTCAGTTAAGAACTCTGCTGTTGTCTCCAGGGGGAACAGAGTTTGTTTCTCAATGGGGATTTATCCCAGCTCCTCCCTTCCTTTCAGGAATTTAGCTGCTCACAGGCACAGAAAATGAGTATTTGCTGTCAGCTAGTGGTAACTTTTATTTTAGCAGCTCTTTGTTAGCTCTGTAAGAATGCAGTTTTAGTTTTCTTCTGGGAAATTCTGTATCTGATTTTGTTTTTATGCTCTTTTTCTGGTAGTAGAGGAGAAGATTTATGAAGACTCAAAAGCCTGTAGCTTTTTACTGATGGTTCAATCTAAAATCATGGTGGAGATTTTTTTCCTGCCAAATGCTTTCTTTTTCTTCTAAAACTAAAAGAATTCTGATTTCAGTTTTTTTGATGGACTTTGCTGACATCATTGCAAGACTGAATGATGATGTCAAAGGTGCCTGAGAAGATGAGCTTTAGCCTTCCACCCCCACTACTATAGGAAGAAGAATAACTTTAATCACCTTCTTCAAGCACAGTGGAGAGGGTGTTATCTTTGCAGTTCATGTTTTTTTCCACATGTATTCTTGGTGCTACAAGATAGACACTGATGCATAAAATCTTGAGGTATCACTCACATCTGTAATATACCATTCATGGTGTGCTGAGTTACAGCTCTTACTGCTCGGTTTAACTCTGTATATATCAATAAAGATGCATCAATTTATACTCTTTCAAGAACTGTCAAATAAGGCACTACTGCTTTGCACCACTTAAAGGCATTTACACTGACAGCTGTTAGATGGCACGTGGTCCAGACAGGACTGTCCAATAAAGCATCAGAAAACTGGGAAAACCGCAAATGTAAAACCTGGGATGTTGCATTCTGCCCCAGCCTTGTCTGGAGGAATGGATGCAAATAGCACTGGTGGGAAAAGGTAAGATGGATGAGAAAGGAGGCTATGCTATAATACACCTCTGATTAAGTGACAACACTAAGAAGAGGTGATGTGAGATCCACAAAGACCCACCTCCAAGTTTTTGTGAACCTCTTTTAAACTGTGTTATAACATTCTGTATTATAAATGAGAAGGTTAAATTATCTTATGATTTCAGTTATGCTTCTGGCCCTCTCCACTTGAATGTGATCTTAGGAAAGCTGAAATACAAGCCTGTAAACTTAGAACTAAGATATCCTCAGAAGAATTCTTTGTGTTAAGGCAGGGATAGCTTCAACGCTGGAGAAAAGCAAAGATAAAGGTCCTGAAACCACAGGAAACTACCACTTTAGCAGGGTGTTTGCTGTTTAATCTCGTGGTCATGGGAGAGGATGGATGGAAAGTGATGTCATTGAGATAATCTGATTCTAAGTAAAGCACAACAGGCAAAGACCAACAAGAACAACTCAAACCAGTGCCCTCAGTAAAAGTGGTAGGTAGAAACAGCCCTCCACTTCTGTGGAAGGGGAGCCTCCTGAGGAGAAGAACTTGTCATTCTAGGGTAAAGAAATAAAGCAGCATGTTATTTCTCCAAAAGCATTGTGGTCTAAATAAGACAGAATTGTTCAAGCCAGTTCCACAACAGATTCATTTCTGCAGCAACAGGCTCCAAAGACCTCAACCCATGCATGGACTGCAGGTATAAGTAAATGCAATAACTCACGTGTCTCTGGCAATCTTAGGGAAATGCTCTACTTAACACCTCCAATTGATACTTTATTTATTTTAGCTAACTTTTTATTTACACTAATTTTCCA
Source organism: Buceros rhinoceros silvestris (assembly GCF_000710305.1). NCBI lineage: Eukaryota > Metazoa > Chordata > Aves > Bucerotiformes > Bucerotidae > Buceros > Buceros rhinoceros. Next base: position 33,104 of record NW_010419217.1, read on the forward strand.
GAGTGAATGTCTCAAATTTTTGTTCCACATAGACTTTCATAGAGCCTAAATAAGAAAGTCTAAAGTTACCCTGGATCTATCTGAGGCCAAATGACAGGTCAGAGGAGAGCAGGAGCAGAAGACACATGAAACCCTAAACACTAGTTTATCTGAGTGCAAGTGCCCAGAATGGAGATCCCCAATTAAGCGTCTTTCCTGTCTAACAGGTCATGAGAACTGAGACCGAACTTATTCAGAGATGAGCCAGAGGGCATTGTAGTTTACGGATGTGGTTGACGGTATCAGACTTCTACCGCGGACAGACCTTAAAAGAACAGACTTCAAGGTAGACGAGACATGCCCACAGAAGGAGGCGCTGCTGGACCACTTTCCACATTTCTGGCGACGCCCTGCAGCAGGCCGGGCTTCCCAGCTGCAGATTAAGAGTCACATGCAGGCATCTTGAAATTACACATTTGACTCGTTTTGTCTGATACTTTTCCTGGATCTTAAAGTTAATGGTTCTTTCTGGTTTATTTTTGTCAATTTTAAGTACTGCTTTCATGTCTATCTAATCTCATTGGTGGCCAAACAATCAATCAGAGCCACTTGAAATAAGGAGAGGTTGTTTGGCAGACACAGTATATTGCTGTAAGAAATGTTTCTTCTTTTCATCAGCTGTAATCAGAAGATAAAGCAAATTTCCTGGAAAAACCAAATTGTCAGCTAGCATTTAGAGTATGTATGCTGAAAAATTACTTGACCCTTGACACGAGAGAGAAAAATCCCAAGTGCCTTGTCCAATATTATTCCCCAAAACAGCAGGGCAGAAATGGCAAATGGGTAAGAATGAAGTTAAGAATGTCTTTTTCTGTGGGTACAAAAACAAACAAAGGAAACCTTTAAGCTACTATGCAAAGTGATCAAACCCATGATATTGACACTTATTGAGGAATTGCTGGAATTCTGTCTGGGACCCTTTCTTAAAACAGGGATTTTAATCCCTGAGCGTCAAAGTGCTTTCTAAAAGGCCAGTGAACTTGGTTGGTGAACTGAAGGACTTAAATATCTTGTGAGTTTCTGAAATCTCAGAAGCAAAACTGGTATTAAAATCCCTTTTTGGTTTATTTTTTTCCCCTTCCACATTCCAAGGAGTTTTTCCACACTGCTTTCTTCTTCCATTTCTGTTGTATTTCTGAATAGGTTTAGTCTTGACTCCTTGTCAGAGAAACTGTGGCTCAGAGCAGTGATGTTGACGGTTGGCTTTTCCCACCTTGATGTATTCTTGTAGAAGGAATACTTGTACCAAACAATAATGATGTCAATGATGTAACTTCCTTCAAATGTGTTTATTATCAGAAGGGCTGTGAGGGGAACATTGCCTGCTCTGTGTTTTCAAACTTTGTATACGCTTTCACTTAATGTTAAAAATCTTGGGCTTTTAAAATGGATGGACAGTAGATCTGTACTATAAATTCAGTCTCTGCTTAATGTACCGATCTGCTAGTATAGCAGGAAAACCAGCATTTTCTCTGTTACCCTCTCTACAGATGGATAACCAGGATACATTTGAGAATGTACATTTGAGTATTATCACTGCTCAGCTCCCAGGATCAATCCAGTGTGCCTCAGCTGAGATTTTCATTTTACTCAGTAATTCCACCACTGAAAAGGATGAACATACCTAGAGAATGTGCTAGCTTGTAAGGAGTGGACTTGAGACCATGAAGCAATTCATCTGCCAGAATTCTGCAGTGCCCACGTGGGTGATCACGTGGAAGAGGCCATTCAGATGGCATTGCTGTAAGGCATAATTTGTCATGGTTATAGAACATGATGTCAGCTGAGAATTACAGCCTGGAGAGGTAAGTCTTGTGTTACTCTCACTGGATGTAATGATAGTACTTACTTGTCGCACCTCTGAAAATCAGACCTGAAATCTGCAGGTCTGCAGCAGCAGGACCATTTTGTACGTTGTATTTTATTCTTTGCCTATTGTGTGCCAGAATATTAATCACAGGGACAAAGTTTCCACTCTTAACTCATGACATAATTGGTAAATTGCCATAAAAGGAAGCATAAGGCTTCCACAGTGTATGTGGAGTAAACTCCTGCTAAATCAGGCCTTGACAAGATAGCGCATACTTGGCAGTACGGCTTCTAAACCAGAACATATCTATCATCTCCATCATACAGTCTAGCAAGACTGTGGTGACTGCACACCTGATTTTACATATAGTAAGATTAATCATCACACTTATTTGCAGTTAGAAAAAGAGTATGAATGTCTTGACAGTGGGCAAAACCAAGGGTGCTCAGCATTCTTTCATATTCATCCCTTCCACTCAGAGCTTGTGTTGGACTCAGAGACTCTGTCACTGCCAGACCCAGAATTTATTCAGTTAATTAAAAATATTTGAGAATGTTAGTGTTTTAGATGGCTTAAGTATATATCCAGATTTTGTGTAGAACTCACAAGGGATCCATGTCAGACATCCCTGACTTTTCGGGATTGCGTCTCTGCTACATTCATTCTGGGTACTAACTACATTGCATCATATTCATGAGATAGCAGGAAGGACGCTGCAGTGTCCTCCCCAGCTGCCTTCTCCTCCCATGAGAGAGCCACTAGACCACTACACTGTGTAGCTCTTTCCAGTCCCTAGTCTTCCTCTTCCTCATCCCAATCACAGAATCATAAAATAGAAATATTCAATTGTTTAAGTTAACCCAGCAGAGCCAAGTCCCTCACTAAATCATGTCCCTCAGCACCATATCTACATATCTTTTAAATACCTCCAGGGACGGTGACTCCACCGCTTCCAGGGGCAGCCTATTCCAAAGATTAATAACCCTGTCAGTGAAGAAATTTTTTCTAATATCTAATCTAAATCTCCCCTGGTTCAACTTGAAGCCATTTCCTCTTGTCCCGTCATTAGTAACATGGGAGAAGAGACTAACACCCACCTCACTGCAACCTCCTTTCAGGTAGTTGTAGAGAGTAACAAGGTCTCCTCTCAGCCTCCTTTTCTCCAGGTTAAACAACCCGAGCTCCCTCAGCCGCTCCTCATAGGACTTGTGCTCTAGACCCTTCACCAGCTTTGTTGCCCTTCTCTGGACACGTTCCAGCACCTTGGTCTCCTTGTGAGGGGCCCAAAACTGGACACAATATTAAAGGTGTGGCCTCACCAGTGCCAAGTACAGGGGGGCAATCCCTTCCCTCCTCCTGTTGGCCACACTATTGCTGATACAAGCCAGGGTGCCATTGGCCTTCTTGGCCAACTGGGCC
>NW_010419217.1:36483-41779 GCF_000710305.1 Buceros rhinoceros silvestris
TCTGGCCACGCCATTTCTGATACAAGCCAGGATGCTGTTGGCCTTCTTTGGCCACCTGGGCACACTGCTGGCTCGTATCCAGCCGGCTGTCTACCAACACCCCCAGCTCCTTTTCCACCAGGCAGCTATAGCTCTTTCTACCCTTGAATCCAGTTAGTTTCCAGTCTGTATTTTATTATATGAAAGCAATAAGCGCTGCATGTGCCAACAGTTTATCATTCCTGAACTTTCTGGTATTATTTTATTTTTAATTCCCATGCAGGAAAAAACCCAATCTCACATCTGTATATAAATCACAACATGAACTCAAGTGAAAAATATGGACTTTCTTCCCAGAAGATGTGCTCTGCAGATGTTCTAACTCCTAATATTGGTGGCTAGCATGTGCCCAAAGAATTATTTGAATGATTGAATCTAGCAGCTGTTAAACAAGGGTTACGGAACAATACTGGGAAAAACTTGAATCGTATATTACTTACAGCCTTTTTATCAATGCAGCATTTATTCCACCACTTTTCCCACCTGTGCCAGTCCAGACAGGCTGCCTAATGAGCAGTTGTAATTTGTGCTGAAGCATATCCACTATATCCTGTACTTCAGACATCCAGCAAAAGCCGTTGCACAGCAGTGCCTGTTTTGGTCTCTGCAGCCATGTAGCAAACCCGGCATGTGGAGTAAGACTTTAACACGTCTGTCATTATTTCCCTTAATCTACAAGGAGTGCGTAACAGATGAGAGATATCAGAAAGCTGTGTAAATAAGTGGAATGATGGTCTTGCTAGTGAGGCGACATACTCAGAGGAGAGGCATTGCATACCCCTTGCAGGGCTGGAGAGAGGGCATACTTCGACTCCCAGGAATTACATTTTGTTTCCTCTCCTGTGCTAGTCAGTCACATTCCAAGCTGCTGTTAAGGCGATAGGAGAATTAAAGTGTCAGCTGCTTCCCTGGCTTGTTCCAGTTCTGGCAGCAGAAGCTAGACCAGCAATAGAGCTGCTAAACTAACTGTGGCAGGACTAGAGCAGAGACAAAGACAGTTGCTTGGGTTCACGTTCAGGTTCTGCTTCTTCCCCACACTGGCAAGAACCATTGCATGGTGGATGTGTTGTTCATACCCTTGCATTACACCTCATGGCCTAGCATTCAGTGCATTTGCCTGAGTATTTCCATAGAATTGTTGAAAACAATAACGATGGCACTGGTCTGTCTATGTCACTGGAAAATTAAAAATCGCCAGTGATACGAGATATTCAAAGCACTGATTTGAGGAGGCATATTGTCAGAGTTTTGAAATGGGTATTCATCTTGATTTTCTCTGCTATGATAAAACTATTTGAACAAACTTTCTGTATCTGAGTCTGGAGCATTTTGGGGATGCTCTTTTTATGAAAGTTGCTTTCTCTGTTAGGTTAATGACTGGTGATCTTCCTTCCTCCTTCCCTTCCTCAGTCCCTTCCTTCCTTCCTTGTTTCTCCTGATCTGACAGATAGTAACAGGCAATTTTGTAAGTCACACCTGACTTACACACCACCATAAGCTGCTGATACAGCAGTAAATCAGTTGTCAATTATGAGAGTTATGTCTTCAGGGAGTTTTTCCTGTTTGGCTTTTGAAAATCAATTTGCATGTAAGTTTGTGTGAAAATGTTCTTTGGAACAATTGCCCTGTTTCACAGTAATTAGAGACTTACAGCTGTAGTGAAATATAGCCTTTTCTGGTGATTAAATATAATTAGCAGAAAACAACTCACTGAGTTGTGGTATCCACCAGATCATAAATACTACTTCTCAGCAGAGCTCTGCTACATGGGAAATAATCTTCCTGTAACAGTATAAAATACACTTTCTCAGCCTTTTCTAAACATGATAGCAAGACTTATATAGAAAAACTTTTATTTGTGAACTGAAAGATAACACAGATCAAGTAAAAAGTAAAAAAATAGTTGATTTCATTTTGTCTTTTAATTTTTTTAACTCCTAAGTAATTTACATTTTTAAGCACAGTCATTGCAAGCCAAAGAAAACAAAGTATTCATGAATAGGAAATGCCTCAGCTGGAAGCACTGCGTTTTAAATCTATTTTTTCTTTTCCTAGCAAAACAACATATTAATTAAAACCAGCCATTTTCTTTAATTGGTTTTGATAAGGCAACATTTTATTTTTAGAACTTTTTTGCAAAATTGTATTTTCAATAGCTGACATTAACAATCTTCAGCTTATAATAACAGCACTGTGTGCCATTCTTCAAATGAAAACTGCACTAGGAGAGTAATTGAAAAACCCAATTCAGTGGCAGAATGGGAATTCGAACTGGAAAATATGGCACCATGGGGAACAGCTGAATTAATTTTGCGTGTCCCGATTTCTATCACAAACACATAATGTATGAAACAACTATAAAACTACGTTTCCATCTAAAACTTAGGTATTATACTAGCACTGAAGTTGCACTTAGTTGTGCAACTGAAGGAGAAAAACTTGAACCAGTTGATGGTTCAGTTCTGCTGCAACATTGGCAAGCCAATGCAAAATATTTTTCCTTAACAGAAAGTAAGCTTCGGGACCACGGCAATTTCTTCTGTATTAGCATAAAATCAGTGCTAATCAAACTAAGGGTCGAAAGAATCAAAGATAGGTTTGAAAATGTTCCTGCACTAGATACCGTATGTCAAACCAACCTTGCAAAATTTGCCATCAGAAAGCTAATTGTTTTACGTGGAAATGGAACAAATTTAACAGAAACTCTATCAGTCCATTAAGTTGTTATTTATTTTAACAACCTTTTAAAAACTAATTCTGAACACACTATGGTGATACTAAGAATATATTCAACTGTTTTTTCCCAAGAATGCATTCTAGCTTTTGATATTATCCCATATTGCTAACTCTTCCTCTCTTAGGCAGTAATCACTTAATGCACAGCAATATTGGCCATTTACAAAGACCTCCACTTTTCAGGGAAACCTGCTGAGAGCAGAACTGCTTGTGGAACTTGCATTGCTATGAAAGAGAATTTGAAGCACTTCCCTGTGTATAAATGTATCAAGATAATGCTAATTCAGGTACTGGAAAATTGAAATATTGAATTTTTTGTTTACCTTTTGTTTTGTTTTGTTTGGTTTTTTTTTTTGTAAAAAATTGTTTCTTTTCTTCGGCCTTTGTACGAGAATGTTCAGGCTCTCTACACTAACTGTTCCATGCTTTGCACTGCTACCATGAAGGCTGGTAATTTTAATAAAAAAACCAACCAAAAAACCCCCGAGCTTCTCATGAAATAACATCATTTTGGGAATATGAGTTCTGCAACGTATTACAGAAATCACAGTAAAAGAGAGGTCACATCAACTGCTGTTTGGTTTTATCTCAAGCAGAGCCTGAGATTGAACTAAAAAATTTACTATGCTCTTTATAAGCCATTACACTCCTGATAGAGCCATTGTCAAGGCGATGCTTAGAAGACTGCAAAAAACACCTTTTCTTTATTCTTCAGGACTGTTTATTTTAATGATATGGGTGAAGACAAACACTTCTGGAAAGCTATCACTGATTGTCCCTGTCAAATGCACATTCTGGGAATGTCAGTGTTTTAAAACAGAGTTTTAAACTTACTCAAACTCTGTTTTAGAATGGAGTTTTAAAAACTTACTTGCTCAAACTGACATTTTCTCCAAATGTCCCCTATCCATATGAAAAATGCAGCTGATTATCTATTTTGAAGAATATTACTTTGCCTCTTACTTTGCTCGTGTGTTTTCCTCTATTTGGCATTTGGAACCCAATCTGTTCTTTCTAATGCTTTCAACCTTTGTTGCTGTTTCCTCGTTGGATACATGCTGTTGTAGGTACCAGTTACCTAATTCCATTTCAGCTTTCATTCATGCAGACTATGTTGTGGCTTCATTACTGGCAGTGCCCAAAATTATTTAAGGTGTAACAACCTCATCTATACCTGTGCCTTATTTACATTAGAGATGTGAGAACTGCCATTTCCATACAGCAGAATTTTCCCTTTTGCTATTTAAAATGCATGCTCAATAAGTACAGGAAACCGCAAATGTGACTACAGACTAGGAGGTGTAACAAAAGAGAAAGAAGAGGTTACTTCTTCCCAGTACCTCCTCTGGCCTTCTGCCAGAGTGTATGCCTCAGTATACACGTGTTCCCTTAATTAACGGAGCTAAAACTACTGTATCTGCTTCAGAGAATTATTTTGTTTACACTACACTGTTGGGTCTTGCCTACTGTAACGTGTAGTGTTCTACTGTGAAGGCGGCGGTCACTGCCAAAGGGATGGATGAGTAGCAGACAGACGTACCTTAGACTGTCAAACTCTACCTGCTGTGAACCACTACAGAGTCTGCAGAAACAGGGCTCAAATCCACGACTGAACTCAGATTACCATTCATCAGGCTGACTTAATGAACTTAGTCTATGTAACAGACAAAAGTATTTGACCCCATGTTTGCCTGGCCACCTCCTGTCACGCAGTTAATGTGTCATCTTGTTGAGCTGTGACACTCCATCAAGTTTCAGAGCAGCTTATAAGCAGACTCCTCTGTAGAGACCTGAAGAACGCCTTACAAAATAATTTTTGTCTGCTCAGGTGCAGGTCTACTGCATCAGGGATTGACACCTATGTTACGTGACTATTTTTTCCAAGTCTCCAGCCAACGCAGTTGTCCTGGCAAAACACTGTGGTGTGGGCCCAGTGAGAAAAAAGCATTTGCATGGAAAATTTCAGCTGATGTTTGACAGTCATAGGCATCTGTAAACACAGCCTTTATACTGGGAAATGTCAGGCACCCTTGCAAGTGTCAGGGCTACCACCTCTGCACTAAATTTAAGCAGAGTGAACACATATGTCAATAAACTCAGCCTCACCACATCTGTATGAAATAACTTGAAGTTTTTAAAAGGAAAAAACCCTTTCAGAGGGTAGCTCAGCCTTATACAGAGTAAACCTGGACAGAAACCAGCATTATCAGTTATGCTACAATCAGAACAGACCCTTCCTGTAGCACTCAGCTCCTGCTGTGAAATAAACAAACCCAAAACTCCTCTGCAAGCTTGCTTACTACACAAAACCCCCTGCTTTCGAGCAATATAGCAAAAAAAAAAAAAAATCGACTCCTGTTGCTTATGGTTTAGTAGCGAAAGAACTCGTTCATTCTTAGCCTGTTCTTCTGTTCTCGCCCGCAAAACAGGACAGTACCCCCTCCCGCTCTTATCCCAGCCTGCGGACCGATCCTCTGCTACGTGTGGCTGCTGCCCCGGCCTCGGCTGAGCGCTGCTACCG
>NW_010419218.1:0-5712 GCF_000710305.1 Buceros rhinoceros silvestris
CCCTCAGCGACACGGGTCCATGGCCACCTCAGTGTCCCGCCAGTGTCCCCCCTCAGCAACATGAGTCCATGGCCACCTCACAGTGCCCTGCCATGTTCCCCCGCGGCCACACGCAGTCACGGCCACCTCGGAGCGGCCCACCACGTCCTCCCTCCACAAGTCACGTCACAAGCAGCTTTGCCTCCGGGCAGAGGCGCCGGCTGAGTGGTGGTTTGCCTTCGGCGCACTTAGATGTGAGCACGAAGAGGCTGAGGTGAGGTTTGCATTTGGGGAAGAAGATTTCAGGGGTGGGTGCTCCAGTCCGGGGCGAAGCCACCACCCGCTCTCACATGGTTTGTCAGGAGCAGGTTGGATCACAAACAATTTCAGTGGCTTTGCCCGCTTTCATCGTCCAGAAACGGCGTCACGATCGAAGATGCCCAACTGTTTCCTCCTCCGGCAGCTCCCTGGCACAAGCTGTTGGCGGCAGCCGTTCAGCCGCCTTTCCTTCTCGTGCTCTCACATATGTTCCCGGCACCGCGTTTTGAAATACCAGGACGATTTTGCGGCAATAGGGCTGCGCAGTCTTGCTGTACAACCCAGCATCTGTGGCGGAAGGGACGGGGAGCTGCAGCCCCCAGCGTCCTTGTTCACTTAGGGAGCAGGACCGTTTTCTAACCAGCTTAGAGGTGATCAGGGGGTTGGCATTTTTTGGGGTGGAACGAGGTGTTGAAGTCAGAGTGATGCTGAGCTCACACGCCGGGATGCGGGTTCGTTTCCTAATTTTGTGATTCAGGGTCATTCGGTTCCGGTGGCTGTATAATTACAGGGTGAGACCATTAACGATGTGACTAATCGAGGGAAGAAAAACAGCCCGAAGGTCTGCGAACGCTCTGTCCATCACGTGGTGATCACAGTGTCTCACAGGTGAGACAGAGAGGATGACCATCAGAAGGCTGGTGCCTCTGAAACTAGATATCCCAAATTTCTGGTTCGACAGAATTCTTTCTCATTTAAATGATTCTCTTTAAAACCCCATTTTCTGGGCTGAGGAAATCCCGCCGCGCTCTCCGAATTGTACCTTGGGGGCGGCTGCAGGCTGGCTGGCTGCGGGCAGGAGGACAAGCCCTGGTGAAACCACGTAGTGTTGGGGTGTACAGGTGAGTGCCAGTGACAGGGGCGATGACACCGAGCGCTGCCGTGTGTCGTGTGGTTTTCATCCACGCTACCAACTGTTAGCAGGGCTGAAAGCATCCATATGGTGCTTAGGAAGAGCCGCGATCAGAGTATCTGCTGACAGGCTGGGGTATCGCACGCTCCGCTCATGAATAATCTGCAGAGACGGTGAGAAGGAAAACTTAGATCTACACCGAGAAGCGCTTGACCCTTCCCTCCTCATCGCAGCCTTCGCCTGCGTCTGCGTGTCGACAGCACAGACAGTTGGCGAGTACGGTGAGAAGGAAAACTTAGATCCACACCGAGAAGCGCTTGACCCTTCCCTCCTCACCGCAGCCTTCGCCTGCGTCTGCGTGTCGACAGCACAGACAGTTGGCGAGTCTGGATTTGAGAAAGGCGTGAGGCGCAGTTGGAACGACAGCATGGACACAGCCTTCGGGACCAGCGCCGGGCTCCAGCCCTGGTGAGAAAACACTGCTTTGCAAAATGCGTTCACTTCGAACCACGCTGGAGCGGAGCCCTTCACAAATCTAGCCCGCGGAGCGTTTTTATTCTAGTCTTAGAACACTTTACAAAGCATTTAGCCTGAAGAAGCGAAGGCTGAGCTGAAAGGAGACTTTATCTCATCTTCAGAGATGCAAGAGGTGGCGGCAGAGGAAGAGGGAGTTAGGTCTTGTCTGCACGCGCTGAGGCCAGGGCAAGAAAAAAGCAGGTTTTTTCCCCCATAAACTAAAAGGAAGGACTCTGGGCTGAGAGGATGTGGGGAAATACCTTCCCTCAGTTATTTTCTCATTAATTGTTCTTATTGATCTGGCTCAGCTGGAGGTCAATGTAGGCCTTGGCTTTTTTAACAGTGTGCAGCCATTACCCAGATTTCAGGCAAAATCAGAATGAAGTTAAAAATGCCTTAAAATAATTCCTCTGAGACATTTTAATCTTAAATTCGCCTTAAGGTGGCAACTACCCTAGGAATAAACTCCCAAACTCTGAATGTCTCTGCAGCAGTCACCTTCTGAGTCAGGAGAACTCTAGCGAGAAGTGATGCCAAAATCTCTCTCTTTTGTGGGGAGAGAAAAGTGTAATTTGAGAAAAGCGGAACTACAGAAACCACTCGCAGCCCGCTTTCCCTGTGTGGGTTTTCTCTGAGGTCTCATAACAGATGAGCCTGTCCCTCCATGGGAACATTGTCTGTCTCCTCTACCTGGCCACCTATCTCACAAGGCTTTTGGAATATAACGCCTTCGAGGTTATCAGACAGGTGCTTTTCCGGACGGTAGATCCAAACTGACGTGCAGACGTATGCGCTGGCGTCACAAAACCATCATTTTGGTTAAAACTCACAGCCTCCCCCTTCATAGTTGAGTTGCCCAAGACATCTCTGCCACGTACCGTAACCCTGACATCAGTTAGAGCTGATTACAAATGTTTTGTGGCTTCAGGATAGAGTTTAAAATTGGTTTCACAAGAAAACACGGTAAATCCATCGGAGTAAGCAGCAACATCTTATGTTTACGTCCTTCCACTGGAAACAATCCATGACCTCTTGGCAAGCAGTGAGGACGGTGTGGGAGGGACAGCAGGGAAACTGGAGTAATACAGCAGGCAACAAAGTCTGCCGCTGACTTTTAACACTGCCAGGGCTGAAGCAATTCCACACACAGTCAAATATTAAGCCAGCACTACGTAGCCTGTGGCTTCAGTAAACACCCTCCGTATTTACACCATGAGAAACTGAGGCCTGGGATTGCACAACCACTGCTCAGCAGCCGACCCAGGAATAGCATCTCGAGCACCTGACCGCTGTCCTGTGATCGCTCCCGGACGGGATAACGCTGCCACGAACGGGGCTGCCAGAGGTGTGGGACACGCTGGAACTGGGCAGGCTGGACCATGGCCAGAGCTGAGAGAACAACGTCCACTTCTATGAAGTGCTCGGTGACCCCCAGGGCTCATGACCACGGCTCGTCCTCAGATCAACTCATACCTCATTGCAAGGTCGGGGTGGTGAAGGAAGACCATCCCCTCTTTCTTGGAGAGAGGGCACCTAGCTCAGCTCTAAAGCAGGAGGATGCAGAACACTTCCTGAGTCATCAGCGGCATTTTTCTGCAGTGCTCTGGATATTCCCCAAAGAGCCTCAATCAGTTTATCCTGCGAGATCTGGTGAGATCAATGTCCAGACAGAAAGGTGGCAAATACTGAAATCAGGATAAGAAGAGCTAGTTTCCAGCTTAAAACAGCAAGAAAAGGCTCTCTGAGATGAAAATAAGTACAAAGCAAAATTATTTGGTCCCTCTATTGAAATAGTCTCTCTTGGAAGTGTCCTGCCTCCACGGACAGCAGTAGACAGCAGAAATTGCACTGCAGGCGTATGCCAAAAAACCACGCTGCAGGTACTCGGTGTGGCAAACAGGGCTTGAGGAGAGGGGTTGTTCATCTGCCTCCGCCTGCCTGGCCGTACTTTTCTGTCCCCCTTGCCAAATGGAGAAGAAATCAGTCTCTCCTCGCGGTTCAGGTTGGAGTTGGCTGGATATGCCATCCCCGCTCACAGCCCGGGAAGGCGTAAATGCTTCCAGGATTACAGAAAATGAGGACACTCAATTTGGGACGAATCCAAAGCCCTTCAGAGCGAGCGTGAAGACTAATTGACTACAGCGAGAGCTGCATCAGCTCCTTAATTGCCGAAGGGAAAGGAAACAATAACATCTCCCCTTTTGGTACCTCCTCTCTAAAGAGCCCTGCAAGCCGCCTTTCTGGAGCAGCGGGACTGGAAAGCTCCGGGCTGTTCCTCTGATGATGTTTACAAGGAAAGATGCTCAGACACGGTAGCGCCGCGGAGGATGGGAGATGATGATAACGCACATTTACTGCTTTCCTTATCGTCACAAACAAAGCTGGGAGATTCAGATAATGGATTCAGGCGCAGAGGAGAAAGTGCCAATCTGACGGCGTGCAGCTCTGGAGCCAGTGTAAGAAAGTCACGGACCTGCTTGACAGAGGCCACGAAGATGATCAGGGGAACACCACCCCTGCAAGGACAGGGGAGAGCTGGGGGGGTTCAGCATGGAGCAGAGGAGGCTGCGGGGAGACCTTAGTGCGGCCTGTCAGTGCTTCAGGGGGCTGTCAGAGAGCTGGGGAGGGACCTTTACCAGGGAGTGTGGTGACACAGTGAGGGGTGACAGTTTCCAACTGAAAGAGGAAAGATTTAGATCAGATATTAGGAAGAAATTCTTCACGGTGACGGTGGTGAGGTGCTGGCACAGGTTGCCCAGAGAGGTGTGGATGCTCCGTCCCTGGCAGTGTCCAAGGCTGGGATGGAGCTTTGAGCAACCTGGTCTAGTGGAAGATGTCCCTGCCCACGCAGGGGGTTGGACTAGGTGATCTTTAAGGTCCCTTCAACCCAAACCATTCTCTGATGACAGGGTGGTAACCACTGAAGTTGTAAGTTCTATCCAGTGACAAGCACCAGCTCTCTGCTCTCTGGGCCCCAAGGAGCTCCGCGGTGCCCAGCCTCTGGGCTCTCTGCTTGTAGCTGTTGTGCGACGCTGCGCAAGAACAGCGCCATGGAAACCTGCTCTGGCTGGCTCTTGAAACTTGGAGCAGAGACAACGATTGTGTCTCCTCTCTTGTGCGGTGAGAGGATGGGATTCCTCCACTCTGCTCCAAGGGAAGGGGAAACGCGGTCATCCCGAGCGCGGGCAGGGATTGTCACATTGCCTCTGACTTCACAGGGTGAAGAGGTGCATCATGGACATGGGCGCTGTCTTTGAGGTGAAGAGGTTTTTCCTCTTCTTCCTCTAAATCTGGAGGAAATGGGGATGAGTCAATGGAGCCCTGTGGGATTTGGCGTGGATTTATAATGGGCTGTCCCATCTGCTGCTGGGTTGGACTGGAAAGGGGTTGGTGGGCCAGGGGAGAAGGTCGGATCACCACCGTGGAGCAGGATGTGGTGGCTCCGCAACGGCAGAGCCCAGGCTGTGGGTTAAGGTTATAGGGGTTGGGTGGGTGAGGGATGGGGCAGAAGGTTGTAGGGTGGTCAGGCACAGCAGGAGCGCTCAGAGGAAAAGCAGGAAGTCCAGATAAAAATAGAAGACACAAAAGCGGGAAAAGCATGTGTGTGCTGTAGACTGCTGAGCTTCTGCTCGAGGCAATGTCATCAAGGACAACTTGTGTTTCATTCACGCGAAAATCCTTGCCATCAGAACTTGCCCTGTCCTCTCCACGAAGGCATCAGTTCCTAAACAAACAGACATGACAAGGCCTTCGAGAGTGGTGTCAGAATCTTTGAGACCCAGCCGAGCATGATGGAACGAGAGGGAAGACCATGGGATTGGACACAGGTGGAAAACAGCTCCAGCCGGGTACAGCTACACCACTAGAGCAGCTGATGTTTGGTTTAGGTGACTCATTGGCCAGGGGCCCTGTCTTAGATGCTTGGAGCAGCTTTTCTTAATTGAATCAGAACTGTGAGCACCAAACTGTCCGTTCCTGGAGCCCCACAGGATGAACACGCTCTTAGAAATGACATCCTCGTTCTGCCGTGAGGGCGGGAGGGGTGC
>NW_010419218.1:5835-6300 GCF_000710305.1 Buceros rhinoceros silvestris
GAGTGTTTACTCATTTTGTAAGCAATTTTCTTCGTACCACCAGCCTTGCAGCCTGGACTCATCACCTGATGACAGGCATGGCCATCCAGACCCCTGGAAATCAAGGTATTGTCCCAAAAAACAAGAGCTGCTCAACTAGACCCTTGGCAAAACCCTCGGTCTGTCCAACGCACCCCAAACATCTCCTCTGGTCTGGTGGGACAGATGCCCAAGGGTCTGGTCCTCCTCCACCTTCTCCCAGTTGCTCACTCTGAGGCGAACAGCCTCCCTGCCGGCATTCTTGGGGGCGAGGTTTGGGGACATTCTGCGTCAATTAAATGACTCTTTTCCTGTCTTCTTCCAAGTAGGTATTTGACACCTGATTGTCATGGTGACCGCTGCTTCAAGACGTTCACTGGGGACAAGGCCTGTGGGTTAGACTGAGGGCAGCACTCCTGCCAGCATCCCAAGGGACCTTTCCTGCTG
>NW_010419218.1:6459-7130 GCF_000710305.1 Buceros rhinoceros silvestris
AGTATGGAGTTTGTTTCGCTGCCGAAATCCCGCTCAGAGACAGTTCACAGCAGAGAGGCAGATGGGGTTGGCTTTAATTTTTGTAATTATGGGGAAACATCTTGATTTCCTTGTTGTCAGTGCAGCCCTCACAGTCCATTCATGGCCAATGGAGATGGATGAGGATGTTGAGGAACCCTGAAGGACCTTGAGGAACTCCAGAGGATGTCGAAGAACCCTGAAGGACATTGAGGAACCCCGAAGGATGCTGAGGAACCCTGAAGGTCCCTCTCAGGAGAGCAGCTGTTCTGCAGAACGTGGGCAAGAGGAGCCATTTGTGACAAAACTGTCAGGTCTGTCTTGCAGAAGAGCATGGGAAATTAATTAATTTGGGCAAAAAACAGGTCTGTCCTGCAGAAAACGAGGTTTCTCAGGCAGCACCCAAGGACCAGCGACAGGCAAAGGCCGAGGAGGAAGACAGGAGACGCGGCCGTTGGTAGTGGCAGAAGGGCCGTGGGCGGGGGCTACTCTTTCGAGGAGCCTCGTTAGCGCAGTAGGTAGCGCGTCAGTCTCATAATCTGAAGGTCGTGAGTTCGAGCCTCACACGGGGCAAGGCCGGTTTCCTCCTTTTCGACCCCCGAGCAAGGGCAGATACTTACGTATTGTTTTTTTTTAATCGAATTGCAGCAGGG
>NW_010419219.1:0-9878 GCF_000710305.1 Buceros rhinoceros silvestris
CACCCGCAGCTGGGGAACGGGCGGGTGAACCGCGGGCAGGTTTTGGCAGGCACTGTATCCGAAGAGCAAATGTCAGAAAGTGGAGTTTGACCAAATTTATGAGACGATCTTCTCTGTCTCTTGCTGCCCTCTGCTGTCACAAGCCCGGGCGGCTCGGAGAGGGCTGAGAGCAGAGGAGCTGCAGGGCTGGAGGAGCCGCGTACCGCCAGGAGCCACAGCAAGGCTGGTCACTCCGAGGCATAGAGATCTACCCCCGGGGAGAAAAACCCGACAGCTGAACTCCAGCCACACAGACATGAGTCAGCCATAGGGTTTGAAAAACAGATTGCTCTGAAACAAGTCTGAAGTTTCTCCTGCGTGGGAATTTATTCATGTCTTGTTGGTGTGGGACATGGGATGTTGGACGTGATGCACAAGCAACAGTACATTGGCTTGATCCTGTGTGGTGATCTGGGAAGGGAGAGCACACTGGAGCCAAGGGATCTGTAGGCTCTTGGCTGTTCATGTAAAATCCTACATCGTAACTGTAATGGTTTCAAAGATTTTTAGCACAGCAAATATAACTGAATCCAAGAAATACAAGTGAGTCCAACAAGTTCAAGTCATATTACTTTCACCTTTAGCAATTGTAATCAGAGGCAATCTGACAATTGCATTAACTCAGCATGCTGAATTTCTTGGGTCAGCCACCCTTTTCTAAAAACGCAGTCTTTCTAGAGCAACAAAACTCTATCCAGAGCAGAGCTGATGCTTCAGAGATGTTTCTCAAACCGTCTCCAGGATGGTGGATCACCGCTTCCTTAAGACTGTGTTCTACAGTGAACTTGCCACCGGCTGCCGCAAGAGAAGAGCTCCAAAGAGGAGATATAAGGACTCCCTGAAACAATACCTCAGCCTTGGCCATATTGACCACCATCAGTGGTCCACCCTGGCCTCCAATCGGGAGATTTGGAGACACACCATACATAATGCTGCTGCCTCCTTTGAGAGCACGCGTAGAATCAGTCTTGAGGAGAAAAGACAGCGCAGAAAGAACCGTACCTCGACTGTACCACCCAAGGAGACCTTCCGCTGTGCTCTTTGCAACCGGACTTGCCTATCCCACATTGGCCTTTTCAGCCATCAGCGCACTTGCAGTAAGCGTGGGTAAAGCCCTTCCCAAATCCTCATCCGCAAAGCCAAGCCATGATTTCTCAAACATTTTCCAAATGCACAAGCGGACTCAGATCTTTTGAACACCTATGGACTCAGTGTGAGCTCTCTTGATCCTCTGGCTAGTCCACGCTGCCTGGAGTCATGTCATTAAGGTGCTCAGCAGCACCCAGCAGGTACTGAGATGTGGAGGAGGACACCTCAGAGCTACCACAACCAGAGTCCACTGTTGGATCATCCCCTTACTTTTGCTTCAGGCGCCACTTCCTCTTCATGCTCCTCCAACAAAGACTTGCGTGAAGAGCTGGGGTACTCCACACCCAAACTTGGGTTTCTTTAAATGCTCATTTTGGTGCATGCTCTGTTACATGTATGACAAAGAACTGTTGAGCCAGCTGGTCCTGCAAAAGACACAGGTGACTCTGAAAGTCTTGATGCAAATGCAGGTTTAATACATCATTATTTTCACTTGAAACTTCATTGCGTCAAGGTTGTTCTAGATTAAAAAAAATGTGTTAGAGCTGGGCTATAATTAGAGCTACAGCATGCCTAGGAGGTGTTCAAGACTCTCCCTAACAGACTTCCCACTGTTGTCCTTCTATCACATATCCTAACTCCAGTGAGTCTTTTTCACTGTGGAAATAGCATTGGGAAATAAATGAAATTTACAGCAGCAGTCACAGATCACAATATACCTAAAAACACTCTCAAGCACAGATGAGGGATCTCCAATTCTTGTGCAGTTATCTAGAAAGCTGTCCTTTTTGTCTCAGAACTTGGAGGAAGAACTACATATTGTATAAAGTGGTTTAGAGCAAAGAAATTTTTTAATATATACAACAATGAAGAGTAAAAAAGATGCCATGGCATTTTGTTCTCAGACAACCCTCAGAAATGGTGGGAATTTTACAGGGGGGGAAGAATATCTGCGAGAAGGCCATTCTTATCCTGGAGTGTTAGCTGGATGCCAATGAAATACACTTTCAGTCCTGGACCTTGGTTTTAAAAGCAGTACAGGAATCTGGTCTAGCCCTTGAGGCACTGGAGGCCTCCTGTCAAAATCCCAATCATATTTTTTTCCTGCAGATGTCAAGTACGTCCATGAGAATGGGAGAGTGAGAGATTTGTTTATGATGAGGATGATTTGTCACTTCAGCTGTGAGCTCAGGGAGGAAAACTTAAAAAGTGAAGGTGCTTGTACTGTGATGAAATTCCTCAGAAAGGAAGGCTGGGGAAGCAAAGAGAAGAACATAGGATAGTCAGGAGCTGAGATTTGAGAATACTGGTGAAGAAGCTTCAGGGAATAGCAAGAAGACTGCTTTAAGGGCACACTTACCTCCAGACTCTGGAAAGCTATCTGAGTTTCCCCAATCCTTATTTCTCTGAAGTAAGCAGCCATCCATGACGCAAGAGAAGCAGCCCCCACATTGGTTTTTGCCTGTAATGTAAAACCAGAATCACCCCAAGGATTTTCTGAAGAAAAACTTAGAAATGTTCATGATGCCCTCAAATACACCAACAAAGAGCACCACAGAAAGCTAAAATACTAAATGTTTGGTTTTGACCCAGGGCTTAGACAAGCGTGCAGTGAAGGAGGCATATTACATTCAGCCACCTGAATAAAAGAGAATATTGAGCCATGGCTTGTTGATTTGTTTGCCAGCACTGAATATCACAAGGTTGCCAGAGGAAAGGAAAAATTATGTCTTGTATCATAACGTGTATAATACCTAAGAGGACTGAATTGTTATTACATATTTAATCTGGCATTTCCTAGCTCTTGAAGGTAGAATTTTGCAGCCTGAATTATAATCCTTTCCTGTATCTCATTTAGTACGCAATAAATATACAGGAGAAGATTTGAATTTGAGCTCTTGGGATTTCCGGTCTGAAAGGAAGGAAGGTGGATGAGATTTCCTCTAAAGCGTTGATATACCAAGGTCAAAAGAGTGATATAAAAGCAGCAAATGCAAATGTAGAGGCAGACAGGCGCACCCTTGGAGCTTAGGCTTTTTACTCAACCTGCATAATGGTTAGCACAAAGTAGCCCCGGCGCTTAAGCACTGCTACAGTACAAATAGGTAATAAACTTTTGAAGAATAAATGCTACCTTGACATGTTACTTACTGCTAGAGTTTGTTTTATGTATTGTCTCATTCTTTGGTCTAAGTTTCCCATTTCCTCTGGAGCTTGTCGTTGTGTCTGTTTATCCCAGGCAAGAGGTACTCTATATAAAAATATGCAACAGCTGAGTGTTTGCAAAAAATATTGCAAAC
Organism: Buceros rhinoceros silvestris; assembly: GCF_000710305.1. Lineage (NCBI taxonomy): Eukaryota > Metazoa > Chordata > Aves > Bucerotiformes > Bucerotidae > Buceros > Buceros rhinoceros. Next base: position 3,429 of record NW_010419219.1, read on the forward strand.
AGAGCACTAGTCCTGGGCTGAGTCATTCACATTCACACATGAATCGTTCGGATCACTAGCTGGCTGAGCATCTCCTGTGAACGAGGGTAAGTTGTTCTGCAGAGTTTACTCTTGGCCAGCTCTTCTTGGCATGGGTACCTCTATAAAATAAGAATGAGGTTAGCCAAGGTATCTGTGTACGGCGCTACTAGAAGGGTAATAAAACAGAATATAGATGAGTTACCAGGCCATTTATTTTAAAATTTTTAAATGCACACGGAAGGGCACTTCGGTTTGAATTTCTAATACCATGTTATCCTGGACTGCTTTATGACCACCATATTCATTCTGTTGCTTAAGGGGTTTTGGCCCAGAAATCATTTTGATTTTAGTGTTGCAATTTATACATACAAACCTGCAGAGCGTAATTCATGCTGAAACCCATGAGGCCATACTTGTGGATGCAAGTCTCATGTATTTCATATCATGCTGCTAAATTAAAAGGTAAGAAAAGATTTTGGGGTGGAAAGGAATGAGGAGGAAGGACGAGTTCCTCTTTTTTTTGTGTTACGAAACAGATAAGAATCAAACCATTTAAGAAGTAAAGCAAACCCTTGAGGCAAAAACATGAAGCTGTCTTGCAACATGCTGGAGCTTGTTTGGAAGAGTTGCTAAAATACAAATACTAAAGGCTTAAGTGATCCCATTGTTTGCTTGGTTTTATTGAAATGATGGAAAATGGAAAGCTGATGCATAAATACATAATTGTATGTAGACTCTACTGATTAAAACCTTGTCCTAGTAGGAAAATGTGAGATTTTCTTCACTAAGGAACATAGAAAGGCATTTTTCCTTTCCCCGCACCCCCTCCACAACTTATTTTAAGGCAGAGAACAGATGAACATACTTTTATTAGTCCAGAGCTGTTTCAAGCGTGGCACTTATGCTCTTTTCACCATGCCTGGGTAAATGGACAGAAAAGCTCAAATGGCCTATTGCAAAAGGTGCTGACCACTAGGAGCATTGCTGTCCAAATACACAATGCCTGAGCATGATATTGGACAGCAAGAAAGGAGCGAGAGTCTTGGCCAGTAAACTCCAATTTGGGAGGGGAATGCAAACCAAGGACGTAACACATTATTTTTTCATGGTGCTGTATCATGCTCAGTCATGTCTCCCCAGGACAGTCCTGGCAGATAGCATATGCCTGGGAATTGCAACTGGGCTGGCATAGCTCTACCTGAAGATGTGCCAAGCTCCTGGCTGTGAGGGCTCCAGGCTGGGTGCAAACACAGCGGATATGATGGGTTACCTGGGTACTTCTCTTTCAGTGTTACTGTGTACTGAAAAAATACTTCCTTAAGTCGGTATTTCATTCAACATAGGCTGCAAGGGTTCTGTTTACAGTCAGATTTCCATTATAGCTCCCTAATTTCACATATTATTCAAAAACATCCTAAATTCTCCTTTGGGGAATGATCCTTTCCCTGTTTGGTCCCAGTCCAGGGATGAACTGTGCTCAGTATGTGCAAATTGTTGGAAAATTCTCTTCAGCTATTTTTGAAGTATAGCAGCGTGAAACAGAGGCCCCCTGCTTCTCCCATTCACATAGACACTTTTTACAGTTTAAGGAATTTTATTTTAATTCCATTCCCCTCCCCTCGATTCCTGAGTGTCTGGCATTGGAAAAAAAAAAAAAACCAAACCACCGAAACAACAGACTTTCACCAAGTGCCCCAAGGATCTCTCATAGCAAAGCCAGGCTAAGATAACAGGGAGTGCAATGGAAGAATCTTCCCATCAGTTGTCTTTAATAGAAACTGAAGATATACACATGATGGCAAAAAAAGAGAGTGAACAAAACAGGAGTTCTTTAAGTTTCCACTGTAAAGAAGTGGGAATCTTTTTCTGTTTAAGAAACAGCATTTTTTAATTGTACTCTGCCAGCTTAATTTGAGTTTTGCTGTTATTGTTAAAAAGGAAATGTCCCAGAAATGTTTTTTCCTTAACTAGAATTTAGCTGAGACAGAAATTGTGTACTTTCCCCCCCCCACCTTTATTTTGTTCCTTTGTTTTTCTATAATGTTTGTCTTTAATCTTCAACAGGTTTAGAGTGATGGGGAGAAGCTAGTTTGATGGCACACCTGTGAAAGCAGATCACTGGCCCCAAAGCAGCTCCTTGATCTCACATACATAAGAATAAAACTGGAATTTCTCTAGATTCACACCAGTGTTTCAGAGATCAGCATCTGGCCTAGAAGATTTCAGGCGTTACATTTTTGGAGCTTGATGTTGATGCTGGCTGCATTTTGGTTTAATTTAACATAAAAAGATACTGTTGCAACAGCTGGAGAATCAACTCCAGACAAAGCATACAGGATGTTATAACTGCCCTCCATTATACAGTGGAAATCAGTTGTAATGCTGTTCTGGAGGTGAAAATCCACTTTTCATAGAGTTTTGGCTCCAAGACGCAGCCTTCCACTTTCAAAATCAAGCAGAGCCAACAAAAGTGCCAACATCTTCGATGTCACCCAGATGGGCAATTAAGGGGAAGGCTGATCCTGAGGTCACCACAGAGGAATCCAGGACGGAGAAAGCCAGACGAGACTCACAGACGACTGGAAAAGCCCTGCCCTTTGGGTGATATTGAGAAATGCAAGCCCCCGAGTATTGACTATCCAATTCCACCACAGGGATCTGATAGGATGAAGCTATTTTATCAGTTGAAAAACTAATTGCTGTCTAATAAGTGAGAGCAGGGTCAATAGCCATCCGTCTTCATTTCCTTTCCGCAGTGTTCACAATCATTAGTTAGCTTCTAAATCTTCCTCCCCTTTCAGATTTGTTTACAGCAGCGGAGAGCCATTAAAACGCTAGAGCAGGCATACTAAAAACATGCCTGCCAAAAACGCTCTTATGCTAATAACACACACATTTTCAGTCATGCATTTGTTTTCCCAGATCCTTAACTCTTGGTTTTTGTCCAAAAAGACAGTGGAAATGTTGAATATAGTCAGGACTCACCATATGGTGAAAGACCTGGAGCCTGTAACGTGGTTTATCAAAGCTGAAACCTCACAGAGAGTACTGTTTCTTTTCATGTATGAATTTGTTTTCAATGTCATTGTCTAAAATAAAGAGAGAAAAAACCTTACTTTGCACTAGATATGTCAGGACACGTTGTGTTTCTATGCCTGGATACTACTAGTCTTTTTCACAAACAGATTTATGAAAGATAATTTTGTTGAGTTTTCTAAAAGGCCACGGACAGTTGGAAAAAATAGCAATAGCTCTAAACCACTTCCCTTGATCTTCAGCCACAGATCTACCTATCTATCAAATCCACACATGCCCATAATCTTTCTGTTTGTATCTAAATCAGAACAAAACAAGAATCTGTTTTCTGCACCTGGTTCACATGCAGCATGAAACTGATGGTAGAAAAGAGTTACAAGAAGTGCTGACGTAGTTAAAGCCTGCCTTTAGGACTATTCTGTGCCTTCCGATGGATGGGGAAGAGCTTGTTTGCAATCACCTGGGCTACCTGTTCCTGCCAGCAAGGTGCATGCCTGCCTGGTGGGACATCTCTCACTACACCTTGAGAAGCATTACTGAGTAGCACTCCAACTAGCGAAACCCAACAGCATTGCCCAAGTCAGTCATGGTGTTACTGGGAGTGTGGGAGATGAGGAGGCAAAGCTAGAGCAGAAGCAAAGGATGGTGTTGACAAGGAAGCAATGCAAGGAGGACAACAGGCAGCAGCTTAAGCTGGCAGGAGAGAACATAGGTGGTGGGAAGCAAGAGGAAAGACAAGAGAAGGCAGCAGAAGGAAATTCCGGCTGCAACAGCTGTCAGCAACTACATTATCGATTTGATTTTCTCTGAGGTTCAGGCCAACGTCTCTGCCAGTCATTCCTGCACCTGGCACAACCCACTGCTGCTAATGTGCAGTGGTTGTAAACAGTCTCGTTCTTGACTTCTAGACATCCAGTAATAAGGATTCATCGTATGAATGTTGCTATTAAAAACATACACTGTATTTCCAGCATAACTTTGTCTGGGTTTGGATTCCAGAACTGAAATCTCTTTCTGCTGTTATAAATCTTGAGTCATCAGAAAAAATAGTTTCCTTACATAAGGATTTTGAGACCCACATAGAGATCTGTTAATTTTTTCCCTCCACCTCTCATCATAAGGAAAATTTTCCAGATTGAGTCATTCCTGCAGTTTTCTTTCAAAAAACTTCCAATTTGACAATGTTCTTTTCGAAAAGTTGGACTCGAGGAGAACTCAAATTTGCTAAACCAGGAAAACAATAAAACTAATTGTGCCCTGAAATATCCTGAAATATTGGCCTGAAAGTCCAATATCCAGCACATTCCTAGTCACTGAGCTTTTAGAAGGGTACTGAAGCAAAGACTTACCTCTGATATTGTCACTCTATTTGTACATGAGGAACCAGCTCTTGGTGGAATTAAAGCTCTTATTTGAAAGAGAAGTTTTGAAACGTTCATCATCTCAATGTATTGTTTTGCTCTTTCCGATCAAAGACAAGATTTTAAAATAATTAAATGAATGCCAGGATCACTTTGGTCTCAAATAAGAAATCTAAGCCTGATGGAAGTCTCAAAAGTAAACGGAAAGAAAGAATCAGCTAAATCTACTCAGATGGAAGTTTTGGATGCTAGGCTAGTTCAAAGAAAAAACTGATTATTAACAGACTGACTTTTCTATCTTAAGGAAGTGAAGAAGTCTTAAATTTGTTGATTGTCATATGCTCTTTGTACATGGAATACAGACTTTCTTTTCAGATTACTGATTTATCTTAGTGCTTTCTGTATTTCTTGTCTTAGAAAGAAAATCACATTTTGCTGATTTTTTACTATAGAAAACTTTCAAACTTGAGGATGTTTCAACAAAAGAATGAAGTAAGCTTTAGAGAAGACTTGCCTTCATTCTTTACTTGTCTTCACTCACGAGCATTGCTGGAGCGAGCTGACCGTTTTGTATCCGTATTTTAAAAGTTAACAAAACAGTGCCATGAGCAGCCTACTCCCTGCCTACCCCAACAAGGATCTTTGCGAAAATTACCTATACACAACAGTCACGTTACTTAATTCACAGCTGGAATGAATACATAATTGTGTATGCATGAACATGTAGATATTGCAGTGACTAAAGTGTTATTCAAATAAACAAAGAAAAGAGTAATCAGCTATTTAATACACTTCTGACATTGGCAAATAGACTGTCACTTGGGCTGGAATGTGGTGGAACTGCCAGACTTAAGGTGTAGAGATCAATGGCTGGGTGACTGTTTGATGGCCAGTAATAAGCAGAATGCCCCTGAGGTCACCACTGGGGCTGGTATCTTTCGATGGCTTCTTCAACATCCTCAATGATGAGACTGAATCACACCACAGTAAATTTCCAGCCAATGCTAAATTTAACATTATAAACAACAGAGCTTCAATCCAGAGGGACGTTGGGAAACTCGAGTGTTATGAAACCCTACCAATTTCAACAAAAAATTCTGCACCTGGGTCAGGATAGTCCTCTACATCAGCACAGGCTGTGAAACAAGCAGCTACGGATCAGTCCTACCGAAAACAACCTGGGCACCATGGTAGACACCATGTTGGATATGCACCAACAGTATAAAGCAAACCTCATATGGGGCTACATGAAGAAGACTGTGGCAAACAGGTGGAAGTATTTATTCCTCTCCCTGCTCAGTGTTGGTCAGGCTGCAGCTGGTATACTGTCAGCTGCAGTATATAGACTATAGAGTCTGGGGACTCCCAGTTCGAAAGAGATAGCGCAAAACTGGAGAAGAGCCAGCAGAAGGCTGACCAAGATGGTCAGGGACCAAGACTGCAGGTTATACAAGAACAGGTCAGGGAAGCTGCCGTGTTTAGCCTGCAAGTCTAAAAGGGAATCTAACAATAACATTTCTGTTGGAAGAGATCTTAAAAATCATCAAGTCCAACCCTTAATGCTGCCAAGTCCACCACTAAACCATGTCTCTAAGCAGCACTTTTACTTGTCTTTTAAATACCTCCAGAGATGGTGACGCCACCACTGCCTGGGCAGCCTGTTCCAGTGCTTTGCAACTCTTTCTGTAAAGAAATTTTTCCTAACAGCCAACCTAAACCTCCCCTGTTTCAACCTGAGGCCATTTATTCTCATGCTATTGCTTGTTACTTGATCCCCACCTCACTACAACCTCCTTTCAGATAGTTACCGAGGGATAAGATCTCCCCTCAGCCATACTATTTCTGATGCAATCCAGGATGCCGTTGGCCTTCTTGGCCAACTCAGAACACTGAGCTGGCTCGTATTCAGCTGGATATCGGCCAACACCCCCAGGTCCTTTTCTGACAGGCAGCTTTCCAGCCACTCTTCCTCAAGCTGGGAGCATTGCGTGAGGTTGTTGCATGGGGCTCAGCCACCCAGCCAGTTTTTTAC
>NW_010419220.1:0-6004 GCF_000710305.1 Buceros rhinoceros silvestris
AAAAAATTAAACAGAAGACCCAAGCTAAAAAAAGGTGGACCCTTGAAATAGTAGGAGTTGTCCTCTTTGGTGAGTGCTTACCTTAGCTCTAGTTTTCCACAGTTCTGGACTGTTTTTTTTATTCCTCTTATGGATGAAGTAGTTGTTTGTACTCATAGGAGGACAATATGGGAGACCCACAGAACTGTCCGCTACTACACGTGTGCAAATATAGGGCCTGCTGGAAACGCAAACAAACCTTGCTTGATTATATGGCATCCAGCCTTAGCACTTGCGTTTTCTCTGCTGGTTTCCCAAGTGCATCGAAACATTTATGTCATTGTTCCACTTCCTGTTATGCCTTTCTTGTTTTCTGAGTGAACTTCTGCTACTGGAAACTTTGCGGCTTGTGCTGTACAACTCTCTGAGGAAGCTTCATCTGCTTCTGCAATGTCAGCTCCCAGGGCTGGTACAGTGCAGGTCGCAGGCACTAACCCTAATTATACGATTAAGTGTAGGCAGTAAGGAGAAAGTAATACTTTCAGCATACTTACTTTATGAGGAATTACACTCGTCTGGGTTAAAATGACCTGACAGATACTTCTACACGCCATCTGTTTCTGTGTGGCACTGTTTCTCAGTGCAATATTAACCCTTCTCCTGTTTCATTGATTATCCTAGATTGCTCTTTCATAGGGCATTTTGTAAAGGTCAGACCTCTGATGCTAGGAGGACTCAAAGAATCTATAGTATGTAATGTCTCAGGGAAGAAAGTCTATCAGTATGTTCTTATCATTGGCATCGTTAGTAACATTACATAGATCACAGAATAGCTCAAGTTGGAAGCTCATAAGAATCATCAAGCCCAACTCCCTGCTCTTGGCAGGACTACCTGAAACAAAACCAAATGTCTGGACTAAGAGCATTGTCCAGACTGTCCTTGAACTCTGACACAGAAGCGTAGAATCGACTATAGAATCAGAGAATGGTTCAGACTAGAAGGGACTTTAAAGATCATCTAATTCCAACCCCTCTGCCATGGGCAGGGACACTCTCCACTAGACCAGGTTGCTCAAAGCCCCATTCAAACTGGCCTTGAACCCTTTCAGGGATGGGGCATCCACAGCATTAGTGTTCTCACGTTTCAAGAGAACTGTGAACATTCATCCTGTTTCAGGAAGACAGCCAACATCAAAACGCAATCAAAACTCCTAATAGGTTATTCACTCTATCATTCACCCTGCCTCAAGTCCTCCTCTAGGTGTAATCCCCTATGCTTCTGCCTTCATTTTCTTGGTGTTCCACTTGAGACTCCACACCCAACAGCTTTCCTATAACATCATCATTGCCAAGGTTTATTGACAAGCACCACTTGAATTAATCCTGTTCTGAATAGCCTCCTAAATTCATAGGAATAGGTGTATGCCATCTGCCAGTGTTTTCTGAGCTGCAGGCTAGAGAGTAATGGCTGCAGTTACAAAGGGAATATTGACCCTCCTTTTATCTTTTTGCTGTTGATAGCATTGGACATCAGCCTCTGGAGGACAGCCTTTACAAAGTACTCCCACCAGGGCCTGGGCCAGCCAGACTGGCTACAGCATTCAGATTTCAGCACTTACAGTAAGTACCGTGATAAAGACAGCATGGCAAGCAACATGCTTTTCATTTTATAAGTTTCATATTCCTAAAATATTCCTCACTATTTCATATTCACCTTTTTAAATGTGTATTTGACCATGTCTGAAAAGAAAACACAGTTGCTGAAATCACATCCCTTCAAACAGCAGCTGTTCAAGATGTATCTCTGTTTTCCCTGTGTCATTGTTACTACCAATTTACCTGACAAGGACAAATTACAAAAAAAAAAAAAAAAAATTAGAAGGGAGATTCCATGCCTTTAGTTTTCTAGAACCCCCGTGACTGCTGACCTAGCATGCATTGCAGTGACGGCTGCTGTGTGGAGTAGGAATTAACCAGGAATTAGAGTAGGATCACAAGCTTTTCCCTAGGTGGAACAGCTTTAGGGAAGGAAAAACACAATGGGGCAACCAAAGAGTCACTGGTTTAGTACGTCTTTGGACTTCTTGGCCATGACGACAAAGCCATGGTAGCTAGCACAGTCCCTGGACTTCTGCATAGGCAGTGATTTTCTTCCTCTCCTGCTCTGCAGCACAAGTTGCACATTACCGCTCTCTATGAGGCTCACTCTGTAAGCAGGATCACAGAAATATCGGTAGCATGTACGTAACCCTCTAAAAGGAGAAGGAAAACAGAATGAAGTTCTCCAAGCAGTGTAGCTGAGGAGGTGGGGATATGTGTGATACATGCAGAAGCTGTTGTGTGGGAACAGAAGGAGAAGGCATGTATTTCTGAAGCCAGTTTTACTATCAAAAGCAGCATTTTGTGAAGCCACCCTCTGCTAAAGCATCCCATTCAACCAGCTGGTGCTAAAGCACACCCGGTTTGAGGTCGGTTCTTTTTCTCACCATCCTCGTATGTGTCCTCTACAGTTTCTCTATCTTTTCTCGAGTCTATGTTTGTACTTTTCCTGTTTTTCTGTGTTTCTACCAGCTGTCTTGTGTCTTTTTTATCTTTTTTTTTTTCTCTCCCTCATTTAGTTTCTCTTCTATCTTCCTGGTTTACTCTGTTCTCCTGGCTTCCTTCCAGCTTTGCAGCAGTATTTGTCCTCGCAGTATCTTGCAAGGTTCTTTGTGTAGCTAGGTCTTCTTTTTCCTAATTTATTAAAAATCCTAGGTTTTCCTTTTAGACCTATCAGACTCCATTTCCAAGTGCAACATTTTCAAATGTATATTTGAAACACTTCCACCAGCATCTGTCCACCTATTAAAAATGCTGCATTTTGTCATTCAGAAAAAATCTCAGCCTTTCTCTATAGAGAGGTGGAATAGAAAAACACATTTCTGCTAATAAGAAATAGAAGAGCAGAAAATTTCTCTAGGAGAAACAACTCATATAAAAACAAAGATACAAAATATAAATACATGTCTCCAACCTTGGATCACCAACAAAAAGACTTGATGAGACTTGGAAGAACAAATGAGATATACTCTTTCATCAACTTCTAACTTATAATGTAACTATTTGATAACAGAGCTATAAAAACACCCTTTCTTTATTCCTTGTTTTTAGGACAAGAATTATCACGACCTTTAGTAATAAATTGAATTTAATTCATAGCATCCTCTGAAGTAGACAGACATTGGACAAAATTCAGTTTCCCAAACACATGCAGCTAAATTAACTCCTCCTTTCGGGTGCTATGGGGCCGCCCACCTGACCTCCATCTGCTGCTTCAGAGTGTTGATTTCTTGTAAGTTCTGGGTCCTACCTGCCAACTCTGTGCAGATTTCGGGGATACTCAACGGTGCCTGCATGTCCCATGCCTAAGCTCAGGCAACTGAGGCAAGCCTGTATTGTCAAACATCTTTTGTACTATGTACAGAAGACCCAGAGGAAATCAAAACTAAGTCTTCTACACCTGCAGTCAAGCTGCCCTTACATAGACATCTATTGTGACCTGAGATGCCCCTGGACATTCCACATCTGCTCCCCATTTCGTTCCTGTCTCACCTGCCAGCCCTATCCATGTGGATGTCATGGGTACTTTCAGCTGTTGAAGACACCTCTGTTTATGTGACTGGATCACACTCTACCAAGGTGCAATCACTGCAGCTAATGAGGATGACTAAACTGAGATTGGCATCTAAAGGCATGCAGCTCCCACTATGGTCGATGGATACCTGATCAATGCAGTCAATGGCTTGCAGGGATTGATTCAGATCTCCCCAAAGGAGGCACCTCGTGATTGATCTGCTGAATTGCCCGCTACCCTCTGCTGGCTAGATGATTACCTCTCTACTCATTTAAGACACTTGGTTTCCACATAGACATTTAAATACAGACCCTTGTATTGTGATGTCTGAAAATCAGAGTGAACCCTGCCCACAGAGGCCATCAAGCACACTAAATATGTCATTGGTTAAGTTCTAGAAAAGAAAGCCTCTCAAATCCTAGACCTGTTTCAGAAATCTGGAGAGAAGTGGTACATCAGGGCTCAATTCAGACATATACACAAAGGTGTTAATGCCCTTCGAGATGCGCCAGGGTGTCCAAAGGTACCCAGATGGAGCTGGCAGGTGAGACATTGAACCTACAGGAGGTCTGTGTGTTTTGGGATGTCACCTTCGGGCGAGGCAGGATAACCCCAGACATCTTAGATATTACAAGACACCTATGCTCGGTGCAGTTGTCCTGTGGCCACTTCAGGAAGTCTACATTAAAATCAGACAATTATTATAAGCACTGTATCTCAGTTTTGACCGCATGACAATCCTTCCTTGTGGGCGTGACCCCCCGGCCGGTCCGGGAAGCAGCCCTGTAAGCCTGCTGTCAGTCAGCAGCAGGAGGTGTGTTATTTAGGAGGAGACAGAGAGGTTGTGTCAATGGGTGATTGGAAAGCCAGCTCATCTCTGGGCAGGACAGTGAACTTGGAACCAATCCAAGCAGAGTACGTAAGATAACTTAGAAACTATAAACAGATGTGATAAGGAAGAAGCTGCGCAGTTAGTTAGCAGTTAGCACTTAGAAGTTCTAGTGTGTAGGGGCTGCAGCAGTCTGCTGCAGTTGTATCTTAATAAAGGCCTTGTGTACACACAAAACTATTGTCGTATCGTCCGCCCCGAATATTTGCGACGTGTGATTTACCCCTACACACTTCCTCTCCTCAGCCAGCACATGTAACTGTATTGCTCTGACCATGAAAAGCTCTTCTGAAGGAAGTTACACAGTTTCCCACTACAATCATTAACAAATAAGAATATTTTGGTTTTGTTTCTTTTTATTTTAATTTCTGCAATGTGTCATGAGGATCAGATGATTTCAAACTACACTTCAAACATCCTGACTTCACCTAAAGGTGGATGAGCAGCAACACTCCTCTTTTTCGTGGACTCACAATTGCAGGTTTTTCCGTTGCATCCTTGCCTACTGTGATGATGTGATCCTTCCTGTTTCTTTGGTGTTCTCCATGTTACCCCATTTATTTTCCTTTATAAAACACTGTGCAATGTCCCTAGAGAACACCTTTCTAGTCTGTCCTCCATAATTTCCATTCACACCAGTGGTTATCCTCCTGTCCAGCCTAGCTGGTTGTTTCTTTCTGGCGTTTCTATTCCCAAGATTTCCTGTCACCCAGATGAAATGCACAGATGACATGAGGTGCTTATGTATAACACAATCCCTCTCTCTGCAAGTGTGCTGCTAATGGAGCATAAAACACACTTGATACAATGCATACATTCCTTGGATCCTAGATAAGTCTTACGGCAGGCGTGTCAGCGTTATCACTGTGGCTAGCCAGCAGTTACAAGAAACCCAGTAAAATTCTGAGCATGATGTAGTGTTCATGTCTCTCTCACTTTCTGGAAAATAAACAACTATGGCCAAAATCCAGCCATGAGGTGTTATTCCAGATTCAGTTTTGTCTTGAAGTTATCATTGTTGACAGTGCCTGAGCTTTCTCATACCAAAGTCTAATTACTCTTAAACTTGTGAAGCAAAGTAATACTTGTACAAATTCAGTATAGCTGTACCGTGGGGCTGACTGATTACATCTCACTACAATGAAACTTGAATAACCAAAGAATCCACCTGTATTCCTAGAAAATATCCAGCTTCTTTTCGAAAACTGTTTTTCGCTTTTGGCTCCCAGTTTATCAGCATAATTTTTCCAGATGCAGTTGACATGTGCATTCCTTGAGCTGAACTTTTTCACCTTCTAACTGTCCTCATTTCAAGACTCTGTGAGTCAACAATCTTCAAAGATGAGCTTAGATTTTAACTTTTCATTTTGCTTTTTGTGGGTTTCTTTTTCCAATGGAATATTTCCATCTTGAAGATCTTGGCTAGATCAAGTCTTAAGCACTACAGATATGAGCTTGTGTTTAATACTGATGGCCCTCCTCAAGACAATTGCAAATGACTAGAGAGGTTTGATCTCCTTAGG
>NW_010419220.1:6097-7788 GCF_000710305.1 Buceros rhinoceros silvestris
AATACTTACTTCAGCCCTATTAAATTTTGAAGCAAGTAAAAGAAAGACTTATCTTGGACTCCAGGATTGGCAAAGCAGACCCAGACACTGAGCCCTGAGGAGTTAAGAACACTAAGTTGTTCGGCTAGAATGTTTTCCTTTGACTTCCTTTTGTACTGCAGAGAATATACTCCCAGTCTGGCTCAAGCTCATTTTCTTTATTAGAAATAGCATTTATTTCAGTGAGATTGCTGGTAGAGCGACATACTATTCCACTTTCATGTGTTGGTAGAATCTCACCAAGTGCAACACCTCTTTAGAAAGGCTTATGCCTTTGTCATGTCATGTTATTTATGGCTGTGGCATGTTTGCCCTCAGTGATCTTATGACTATGAATGTACTTGCAATAGTTTCAGTTGGAGAACCAGGCCTTAGACGATGAAGACTGGCAATCACAAATAAAACTTTGCTCAGTAAAGCCACAGTCGTCTGAGACAGGGGACCCTGGGAAGGACTGAGCACTGATCTGGCTGCAGTGGGAGTGAAGGACAGGGAGTGTTCTAGATCTGGCTCTGGGAATAGTCACACTTGTCCTGCAAAGCTAGAACGTTCACTGATGTCCAGCATCCTTTCCCACCCACTTGTTGGCAGGAGTCCCTGCTTTGCTGTTGGCATGCAGGAAGTGAGGGTTTATAACTTGCCTTAGCACAAAATCACCTCACTCAACTGCAACAGTTGCTGATACAGTCAAGCTAACTTCTACCTGGGTATCAAAGAGGTAGATCCCGTAGCTAAGCAATGGGATGGCAGCACCTTGAGGATTTTTTTTGCAGTTGTAGCATGACAGCAGAGAGAATGGGAGGTATCATTCAACCTCACATACGAGAGCTACATAACAGTAAAATTAACCAGAAACAATACGTCAAACTAATTATTAAATTGTAATTAAATATGAACACTTCAATGTCCTTTGATTTATGTTTGTCAGAATTTGACAGATTATCTCTTCTGCCTATGCCACATGTGGAGCTGCAACTATCGTAATTTATGACTAATAGGACCCAGTGAAAATTACTTTAAGGCCACAGTCCACAGGGTGGAGACTATGGAGGTAGGTGCTCAGAAATACCTGAGAAACAGGGGCTGAGAAGGATTGCACGGAGAAATACAAGCCAGACCTTATATTTGACTTTTCACTGGCATTGGTGGGAGGATTTTTTCTGTCCTGCCTGAGCACAGTGCATAATCAGAGTGAGAAGCACTGGGATGCAGGAAAGCCCTCAGGTATCCAAAGTATTAGATTAAATAATGTCAGTGCAATTTGCATTTTAAACATCTTTATGGGAACTCTGTGGCTTGTGAATTGCTGTATTGGGTAATAAAATAGACTAAATTAAATGTCTTACGTTTTATGCAAAGGTGCAGTTTTTCAGCTCAGTGATTAAAGGGGGCTTCTTCCCTGCCCTCTTTTATTCCTGCCCCCTCCCCAAATAAAAGAAAACGTGATCTAATTTTTAATATTCTCAAATGAGTGTTTCTCAAACATGAATTCCTTTGCCATAGCCAAGGAAAAAAATACCGTACAAACTCATGCATTTTAGCCCTGTATCTATTAATTTTTAAATGATTGCATGTGCCACTTTTAGCATCTTTTAATTGCAGTCTGGCTTTTATCACCTCTTACTATTTCTCTTAAACACCAAATTCAGCAG
>NW_010419220.1:7872-10899 GCF_000710305.1 Buceros rhinoceros silvestris
CAGCAGGAGTTATGGTAGAAATTAGACCCATGGATGGATGAGGATAATGTTAGACACAGATTAAAAATTAGCAGTGCTCAATGCACTCATGGCGTAGTTTTTCTTCATTACATATTCTCTGTTTCCATTTATTTGTAAATTGTACCTGTCTTGCAAAACCAGAGTGTCCAACAGTGGAAGTGACACTGATGCATCACTTGCCTCCTACTAAACACTCAATGTGAAATCTACACTGGTGTTTAACAATCCAAAAAGATTTAATACCTCGTGATCTGATTTTTTTTTTCTTTCAATAGCTTCATTTCCTCCAGTAACGTTTACTGTAAAGTGCAGGACTGCCTATATTGTGGTCAGCATATTCACATCTTGGGTCTGTACATAGCACCATCACTTTCATGAACCACAGTGTCCCTTCAGCTTAGTTAAATTTATTTTTCCAGAGCCAGTAAGTGCTTTGCAACTTCAATACTTCCAGAAATAGTATGAATTTACTTCAGCCCTCACAGTTTAATATTGCAGGTAGTTTTTGCATAAAACTCCCAACAATTTGGAAAGGAGGTAATCATACACTCCATAGAGGGAGCAGCTCTAAGCTTAATCACTAACGAGTCAATTAAAAATCTATTCAGAATCAGCTTGCAATGCCCACACTTTTTAACATGGAGAGGCAAACAGAAACGGAAAGCAGCTATTTGTAAATTTTCTAGACAAATACATTCCCTTACAGTTGGCTTAATACTTGGGAGAGTTCACAAATAGAATTGAGTAGAGAACAAAATAAATGAGCTTCCACATGGAATTTGAGTTGCTGACATTTAGTTGTTGTTCTGGTTAGGATAAAACCCCCAAAACTGTTTTTTTTTCTGTATAAAATCCGTGTAAGTTGTTTAAATTCTTTATAATGTATGCATTATCTGTTTTTAAGTTATATAATATTTTAAAACATTCCCTTTATACTAAATGGATACAACACTCACTTTCACTGAAACTTAATTTCTTAACCAAAACTGATCATGCAAAAATTTTTCAAGCCACTCAGACCTCAATTGGTGTGAGGATTCAGAGCAGTAGATACAGGAATATAAGAAAAATTGCAGTCATTCCTGACCTCTACTTGTTTCTATTGGTCTTTTTCCTCCCACTCCCACAACACTTAGAATGAGGCATTTCAGGTCTGCGTTGCCCTGGACTTTTTCATGGTTACAGATAAGAAAGTCTCTTGCTGAGCTTGTGGCCCTTCCTCCCTACATCTCCTGATAGCAGAGACTGGAGACTGTCCAGACGTCACAAAGGGGCTTCAGCTGTCGTTGGCAGCATGGAAAAAATCAGCAAAGGATGTGTCAGTTTGTTATGACATAACAAAACTCCTACATCTCAGCTTGAAAATACTCTCATTTTTACTGCCATCTTCATGTCTCTGTAATGCACTACTGGAAGATAATGGTGTATATATGGCGGACACACTGCGATTTGACTGTTTGCTGAAGTCCTGTGTATATTTCCACATGGTTTTTTCAGGGCTGATCGCATGATCTTATGGATCAGAGAGGAGCTGAAGAAGACCATGAGAGTGGCAGAGCTTCCCAATGAAAAGATGTTGGCGCAAGTCAAATCCACTACCAGTCATTGCCCTTTAAGTTTCCTATGGGCTTCCTTTAGACTGTCGGAAATGTCTGGGAGCGTGAGGCTTTGAGACCACAATGGAAACGTGACATGGTTCTTCACTGAGCTGCATTTCTTAATAAAATGTTCGCATTCAACTCAGCCATTCTTAGCTTTGCCTAACCCACTTTGTCCATTTCTAATTATGCTGTCTGGAACTTCGTAAAGCAAATGAACATCTGTGCCATTTCAATGCCTCCCAGCCATCCCCACCATCTCCCAGCCTGTCATAGGCTGGCATGGTACAAAGTGGTATGTATAGGAGTGGAGAATGGAGGCAGGAGGAGCATCATGTGGGCACATACTGACTCCAGCAGGATGCACAGACAAAATGCAGGCTGCCTGTGCACAGAAGGGTCACTAGGAATCTTATCAAAGAAAAAAAACAAGGTAATTCAATGGCTGCACATTGACCTCCAGTAGGCACACACTAAGGAGTCCAAGAAAAAATGACTGAAAATTAGCCATGGTTAAACCATCCCATCTCATGCTTTATTGAATGCAAATAGATAGGCTAGATTTGATATTAGCAGTAACCCTGTGCCACAGAAAAACAGAAATAACAATTGCAAAAGGTACTCGTGCTTGAAACCAGTCAGCTCATTTTCCACAGTGGTGGGTACTGGTTGAGAAAGGAAGACAGCAGCATCATAGCTTTAGCTACGTGAAGGATTTATTTTCATTTTATTATGCTCATTAGGGGAAAATGTAGGGGATAAAAAAATAAGGATAAAATGTAGGGGAAAACTAGGTGGAAATGAACGTGTTCATCACTAACTTCAAGATGTAAATTAAAAAAAAAAGTTTGAGAGGTGGAAAAGGAAAGAAAAAAGATCTATCATTGTGTGAGGAGAGAAAAAAGATCACTCTATCCTTGTGTCTGGTTGCTCACCAGCTGTTAGTCCACAGCTGATCTCACAATAATGAAATCAAGCCAGCGTGGCCCCATTTCAATCATTGCTTTGCAAAAACCCATTCCTAAGTTACTCTTAGGAATAGAATCTGCATGAAACCTTTTTGTAACCTGCACCAGACAGCTCAAACTGATTACGATAGTGGAGTGCTGTCGTGCAGAAACACTCTGTAGGCCTTAATTGGTAAGTTGAACTGCAGCCATGGCAGCTTTGGAAGTGAGAAGAGATGTCCCATCCTCTGCTGCTTCCTGATGTAAAAGGGCGTCTAGATACACGTACTAGAAGGAATGACCTCCACTGTTTTCAGGATTTGAAAGGAAGATTTTGGTTTTCTTAGGACTGAAGTATGACTGTGTTGTAAAGGAAGGTAAGTTTATGATTGAAAGATGTGTTTTATTGAAACAGAAAAAAAATTCTGGGTTTGGGGGGGGGGAGGGGCGGGGAAAGGGTG
>NW_010419220.1:11007-11306 GCF_000710305.1 Buceros rhinoceros silvestris
GGGGGGTGGGAGGGGCGGGGAAAGGTTGTTTTCACTGCAGCAAAAGCTTGCTTTCATTCTAATGGGAACTTCATTATTTAGGATAAATTTGACTTCCGTTCAGATATTTGATGTATTCAACAATGTTTAAAATCACTGAGACAAGCATCTAGTTAAGCAGAGCCGTAAACAAGGTTTTTGCTCTATAGGCTTTCAGGGAGACGGGGAAATCTCCCCTCAATCCCAAAGAGAGAGAGAGATGGTTAAAGCATTTTTGACTTCAAGACCTTAAGTCTGCTTTTGAATATTCTTGTTCGGTT
>NW_010419220.1:11427-17018 GCF_000710305.1 Buceros rhinoceros silvestris
GCAAGTTGCACGTGCTATTAATTTTAATGATGCTATTAGACCAGCAGAGGCCGTTACTCGTTAGAGCACATCTCCAACAGAGAGACCCATGCGCACTGGCTATGTCACCCTGAACAAAAGCACATCTGCACGAAAGCACTCCTCCGTGCTGCAGATCTCAAGTAGCAGAGGAAGTAGGAAGACAGGAGAGAGTATGTGTGTTTTAAAGAGCTGACTGAAAAACTGAGATTTCTCAACAGTCAGCCTTGCAGAAGATAAACAAGAATATTGCTAGAGCTTGTAGCTAGTACCTAGACTGGCTGCAGCCAGACTCCTCTAGCTTAATTCTCTTACCCAAGTTAAAAGTGACAAGAAAATAAGATACTTTGGCTCTTCTTACCAGTTTATGAGACATTGCTGACTCTAAGAGTGTCTACACAGATTACTAGGACACGATAACCCAAGCTGGCTTTCAGTAAACCACTGTAACGGAGCAGCCAAGGACACACCTGGTTTTCAGCTCGTTAAACTTCATGCAGTCTCCAAGCCAGTTTTGAGTCAGCTCAGACATTTTTATCGAGCACATTTTTTACAGGGGAAAACAGCCCGTGTATCTGAAGTGGTTAATGGCAGTGAGAGCATTTCTGAAATTCTGGAGTCAAAAAATGCTTTACTGTCTTAATTTAAACTTTATACTTTACAGCTACCAGAGTTGCCATATTTAAGCAGAATAATGTTGAAAATGGGGGAAATGGGACTATGGGACTATGTTATGGGACTATGACAGTTACAAACAATGACTAGAAAATTAGAAGTTCTGAGAAGAGCATGAAAATATGGTATGATTTCTCCTAAATGCATTTGCTAGGGAAAAGTACAATCAATCATAATTCTCAACCTTGCTTTATTAATTTTCCTAGTTTTAATTAGGAATATACCAGAAGGCTATCACAAAAGGATCATACCTGTTAATGTTTGAACAGAAGAGACAGCTTGTCCTAATAATTTCTGGGTGACAATGATCCAGAAAACCAGCAGCTCTGCATATACAGAGACATAATCATGATAAGAAGAGTAAAGCAAATAAAATAAGAGCTTCTGTTGGTCATATTTCTTCATCCAGAGCAAGTCTATTCATGACATTTGGTTATGTGTGTAAATCAATGCTACTGCTTGGCTAAAATTACAGTACAGCATTTATTGCAACAGTGCTTTGGATATAAACACTGCTATGTTCTAGCTTGACAAGGTCATCAAAACTAATTTCTGAAAACACAAAGGAAGACCCCCACTAAGAACAACTGTACACCATGGAAAAGGTCCTTGAAGGGTTAAAGTTCAATGCAAAAAGTGTGAGAAGCTTTCACAGTGATGGACCCAATTATAAATTGAAGTAACATATCTCACAAGGAGGAAGAATATGAAACCCAAGACCTTTGTGAGACAAAGTTTTGGCTGCTCATGTTTTTTTCCCTGAGAGATCACCCTTCTGGGAGTCCTCCTGGCTCCAGGGCAGTTTGTAGAAATTTAGCTTTGGGAGGGAGGAGAACAGCGTGCAGAGTGAAGATTTTGTGCAAAAACATAACAAAATCAACCTGCAAGCACATGATATAGGCAAATTGTTTTCTCCACAGGAGGCCAGTTTACCTCTATGTGTTATTTATCTCACAAAACACAGGACCTAAAACTTGATGGGAGATACACGACCCAGGCTTGTATGAAGGTACTCTAAGAAGATAGCAGTCACAGATGGTGTGAGAGGGCATTACAGGGGAAAAACTACTTATGTAGGTCAAGCTAAATCAGAATTGAAGCAGTTTGTTCGTTTTTATCAACGTAACTGACAAAAGGTGAACTGTACATTCAGGGTCAGGATCAGTAGTATGACAGCGGATCACAGTTCTAGACACTTACAAATGTTAACACTTACAGACTTCTAAATGTGCTGTCCTCCCTGGTGAGGTACCACATCCCTGCAGCATCCCAGGGCAGGCTTCTCTGCACAGCCTAGGCAGGCTGGTGATGCCACAGGACAGCTTCTGGCAGCCCCAAACCAGGCTCACTCTGCTGCTCTTCTCACTTCAAGATCTCTCTCACCTAATATAAATTTTTGCCTTGCTGCTTCTCTTTAGCCTCTTCCCTCATTTCAGAAATCTGTTTGTAACTAACTCACCAGTTACTGTTTAATACGGCTAATGGTCACCTCCCTACTTAACACAATGAGTTTGTGGCACATGCCCTCCAGACAGTTTTGCATGCTTTATCCACACTCTCTGTGTGCTCTCATTCTCTTAGACAAACAGGGGCTGCTGTCGCGGTCATTTGCCAAGTGAGCCATGCAAACCTTCTCACAAAGGGCATGAGCTACACCTTAAACTGCATCTCTAGCTTTGAATTATAATAGTAAAATTTTGATCGTTGTAGTTAAAAGAAGTTGAAAGAGGCCACTCATTCTCATAGTTTCCTACTGGAGTTCCCAGGGGTCTTTTCCCTTGAAGATTATTGCTTGCATATAGTAAGTCTTCCTTTTTTTCACAGTTCTATGTTTATACTGATAAAATTGTCTTTAAATGTAGCTGTTTCTTCTATACATTGTCTGTAGGCTGAAGCCAGAAGTCTCTAACACCTATATCAAGAGCACCTGGCAACCATTTTATATTCGGTTAGCAAGAAGTTGCAGAGGAGACTTACGTGTTAAGCTTTCTTCTCGAAAATGTTGTTCTCCTTGGTTTACATAGAAAAGGAGCATACAAGTGATCCTAAGAGCCTCAAGAAAATGTTACAGGGCAAACCATATATTCCATGCCCATGTAAATCACATTAGTGAGAGCTGCGGACTAATTGGTCCTATCCCCATATAATTTTATCAAATTTTCTTTGCTCCTTCCCTGCTGTGTAACCCCATTAAACAGTTCTCTTCACCATATGCAGCTACCTACTCTCATAATTTTGGTATTAATGTACTTAGTGGATCTGAATATCCATTATATCAAAAATAAATACAGATAGGGATCTCTCTATTAAGATTCTCTGTACACAAAGCCAAATGAAAAGACAATGTCATTAGGATCCCGAAGAGAGTCAGTATTGACCGAAGGGTGGCAGTAACATTAGCAGCAGGCCCCACAGACAGTTTTAACTTGCTTTTCTCAGACTTCTTTACCGTAATCAGATTTCTTCCTCAGTACTGAGATGTATCTTTGTCAGGCCAAGCAAGGAGTTGTGGTACTCATGGGAACCGTTTATAAGTGCTGGATCCTCAAGTATGTTACTGAGGTGCTAACACAATTTCATTGATCCCAGTGGAATGTATTATGATTCATACAGCTTGAAGCATGGTGCAGCTGGCAGTAAAATACACAGAGACCTGCTATATCCTCCACTTGTTTAGATAAGTTTATTAGTTCCTGGACTCAGCCAGCTCTACCTGCTGCTCGCTTATTATTTCTGCAAGCATCAACAAATTAAAAAGGTGATGGGAGTCCCTGGTCTCACTTGCAGCTCAGGCAGCTTATGCTCTTATGCTTCAGTGCTACTAAGATGCCACATGTTGTTGTGCTTCCCATACTATGTTAAAAATCATCTTGCATGTGTCTTTTTACTTCTGTGAGGCCTGTAACAAGGCTTATCAGAGATAGGGAGTCTTGCTCTTCAGTTCGTCTCATCCTACTTCTGTATACAGGCTGTATTGGCTACTGAGCTTGCAAGAGATAAGCAAATCCTTGGGCCTGAAGGACAACTGCCTGTCATGAGGTCTGCTTCTTAATAAAGAGGGCTGAGAAGCAATGACCTTGCTGTACTTTCTATATACAAGTGCAGGAGTAGCAATGCATCCTTTAGGGATATTTCATCGATTTGAGGAAATCTTGCTTTCAAATGAGCATCACCCAACTGCAGCAGGTTTCAGTTTTGTACACACAGTAGCTAGGACGCGTCACTCATCCTTTACCTAAAGGAAGCAGAGTCCTCTTCGTAAGTACATGGATGAGCATGTCTCTGAGATGGACAGCTGTGGCCCCAACGTACAGAAGAGAGCTAGTGAAAATATACTACAAAGGGTTTGAGTTGTGCTTGTAACAACACTGGGCCAGCCCCTGAGGTGAACTAGAAGAAGAATTTTCACCAGCTGAGGATTGAGACTTCTCATGAAAAGTAAAGAAGCAACACAGATATATCTGATTTACCATGAAACCTCTTCCTTGAGTCCAATTATATGTGGTGACTGCAAATGAAGAAGGGGCAACACTGTGCAGTAGTACATCTCAGTCTCCTCATCCCAAGCAATTATTACTTTCAACAGCAGGAGAAAAAGCAAAGAGCATCTCCTCTTGTTTATTTGATGGTGCTCAAAAACAGTTTGGAAAACTCCACAGCACTATTCTGTGCTCACACCACAAAAATGAGACAATTGTTACAAATGGTTTTGGTTTTTTTTTTTTCTCCCTAGGATGTTGAATATGTGCTCAGGGTGAAAGCACTCATACTTGATCAGGGCAAACAAAAGCAGCAGCCAGGGCAGCAAAGTGTGCATGGCACTGGCAGGTCTTGCTTGCAGCCGTACTATTTCGTGTGAGTTTTCTTTATGTAGAGAAAAAGGCCAACAACACCATGATCCCTAGAGACACTCCTGTAGAACTTTCTCCACACTGCGTATATAGACTACATAAAGGAATGACAAAAATTATTTGTGATTAATTGACCCCTCAGAGAGGCCTCTCTCTTTCTCTATACACATATGGTCAGAACAAGCTGTTCAAACTAATTTTTGAAGAGCTAATGATAGGTGTGCTAAGTCTGAGGTGAGATCTCACAGCCCATTCTCGGGACTGATGGGGATTTTCACACACTGCGTATATAGACTACATAAAGGAATGACAAAAATTATTTGTGATTAATTGACCCCTCAGAGAGGCCTCTCTCTTTCTCTATACACATATGGTCAGAACAAGCTGTTCAAACTAATTTTTGAAGAGCTAATGATAGGTGTGCTAAGTCTGAGGTGAGATCTCACAGCCCATTCTCGGGACTGATGGGGATTTTCAAAGCGAATGGCACCACTGCAATCAAGCATGGACAGAGATGCATTTCTTCTGACAGGGCAGTTTGTGTCGCGTTGGCTGGTAACACACTGTATGTGATTTGGAGTGAGACCTTAAATGCCCTTTGAAAACATCCATCATTTTTTCATGATGACTATTAGCAGTTGTGATAGGTCAGCAAAGATCTCCTTTTTAGGAAAAGTTTGCTTTAAACTATCTTATAGCATTTGTATTCCCTACCATGTGACGTCAAGCAGCATCCTCATTGGCTGAAAGTTTTCGCGTCACTGTCACTTTAAAAGTCACGTGACTGTGCTGCAAGCTCAGTTGCCTCCCGTGCTCTCGGCCACCGCGGACCCTGCCTGCCTGCCTGCGTGCGTGCCGTTGCCGTGCCATACCTGCCTGCTTGTCTGCCTGCTTGCTTGTTTCTCCCGGAGTCGCCGCGTGTTCACTGCTGCCACGGCGGACCCTGCCTGCCTGCCTGCGTGCGTGCCGTTGCCGTGCCATACCTGCCTGCTTGTCTGCCTGCTTGCTTGTTTCTCCCGGAGTCGCCGCGTGTTCACTGCTGCCACG
>NW_010419221.1:0-6507 GCF_000710305.1 Buceros rhinoceros silvestris
AGCAGACCCCGGCAGGCCGGCAAGCCCTGCGGCCCTCCAGGGGCCCGAGCGGTGAGGCACAGCTTTGTGTGTATTCTGCACGCTTGAAAAAAAACAACCAAAAACTATCTAAGGACATCTCCAAAAGGAGAGACGAGAAAAACCTACACTGGCAGCTTTCCCTGTTGGTGCTCTCAGCCCTCCCCTGGGCGTCCTCGGCTTCCTTCCGTGGCCACCGCCAGAACAGCGCGCCACTGCGCCTGTCGCGGCAGTGACAAGCAGGCCCTGCTCAGGAGACGAGCCCTCCGTTCCAGGCCCCACACCAACTCACAGCACACGTCCCCCGGGGAGTCGTGCTGCCAGATCACACTCCGCTCACCCTGAGACCTGTCACAGGCGGCTGGTTCAGGCGGCATGTAACTCACCGGCGGGCAGGGCGGTAGTTTCCACAGCAACAGCCGTCCTAAAAAACAGCACAGGGGAAGGCGGCTATTGACCCCATGCTGGGGGCACACAGCTCTCCCGATGAGACAGACAAGTGTGGAAGGGCTGCCAAAGGCCAACAGGGACACTTCCTCTGACTCTCCCTCACGGCTTTCTCCAGGCCATCCCACCCCCCGCTCCTTCCCTCAGCACGTCCCCACACCCACCTCAGGCTGGAGGCAGCCCTGCCACCGCCAGGCCTGGCCAGGCCACAGAGACACCCCTCAGCTCTCCTCATCCCTTCCTCAGTGACTGCCCTCGACCACGGGGTTTAGCGGATTTCTGTGCTTTCACGCCTTGCACCTCACCGCAGTACCTGTGTACGTCTGTGCCTGGAGCTAGACTGTTCTGAGCCAGACCCCAGCCGGATGAGGAGAGGTGGCACGGCAGGAGCCCAAGGAGAGTGAACAGCAGCAGCAAAACCAGAAACGCGGGTAAATAAAGGAGAATGGTGCAAAAAACAAGGCTTTAACAGATAGAGTGAGAAAGTGTGGCCATGCTGTGGTTTTCAGAGGCGCTCTTCTATTAGAGGGTCGGCCACACGGTAGTACAAACAGTGGAGAAAACAAGCAATATCCTTTAGGTAGGGATAAGCCAAAAAACTGAAGATTGACAAAATGGTAAATAGTTATTCACCTTGTTTGAAGAATAATTGTTCCTAGAGGTGACTGACAATCAAATGGACTCATGAACCACACAGTTTCACACAAAACATGCTTAACCATTGCAATATCAACTTTTCTTTCATTTTTCTTCCTCAGCCAGCAAGTTATCAAATTCTGAGAAGTAAAAATTAGCACCGCAAAACTCACCAGCAGTCTCCAGACTACTACTGTTTATATAACTACCAGCATTTTGTCAGTTGGAATGATGTCGAGGAGTATCCCTTGCTGGTACGGAGCCATACCAGTGCAGCACGAACACGGTGCTGGCACGCCATGCCTGTCTGCACAGCTGCTATCTGTGCCAAGAGATGTGACAGAGGAAAAAGCAAGGCAAAGAGGGAGAATTGGTTTGGACAAATAAATAATTCTGAGAAGATAATGATGTTTCTTTAACCAGTTTGTTCCTGATGATATAAATATGAACTGTTCACTCTGCCTTTCAAGCTGGGCAGCTGCTGACTCAGCTCCTACTGCAGATTTTAAAAAGTGATGCGTCTTCAGGGTAAATTTGCCAACCTAGAAACTGTTAGTCATTGCTAGTCATAATTAGCTTGTGAGATTAAGCTGCCACAGACTATAAGAAGGGTTAATCACCAAAGTATTTAAATACATGCTCATACTCTGCTGTATTTTAGGTCTGTTTGATATGAAGGAGGACAATTTCCTCATTTCCTGCTTCAGTTCTGTGTTTACCTAAAATAAGCCAGAAACTTGGTATCTGATACAAAACAAACCTGGAACCTAAAACAAAACAGGGTTGTTGTGTTCTTTAATAAGCCATCCCTTGGGATTTCTGTAAGCTTCATTAGGCACGTTGCTGAGGAGCAGGTGGATTCACAGGAAAATGAGCAGCTCATTCCAGTAAGATCAATGGGCAAAAGCAAGACAGGATGTAGTTATCTCCTTTTCCAACTTAATAAATAAATACTTGTCATGGTTTAAACCCACCCAGACAGCAACAAAACACCACGCGGTCATTCACTCACTCCTACTGCTGTCCAGTGGGATGGGGTGGAGAAAATGCATCAAAAGGCTTCAGGGTAGATACAAAGGACAGGGGGGGCACACTCACCAATTACAGTCACAGGCAAAAGACAGACTCAACCTGGGCAAACAAAATCAATTTCATTTAAACAACAAAACCACAACCAATTCACCAGCGGAATCAAAGTCAGTGAGAAATACAAGTGGATCTTAAATGCACCTTCCCCACCACCACTCCCTTCTTCCCAGGCCCAGCTCTGCCGCCTTTTCCACTCCAGCAGTGAAGGGGGCAGGGAAACGAGGGTTGTGGTCAGACCCAGTCCATCCCCTGTTGTATCTGCTGTTCCTTCCTCCTCAGGGGGAAACTCCTCACAGTCCTCCCCTGCAGCAACATGGTGTCCCTCCCAAAGGAGACAGTCTTCAACGAACTTCTCCCGCTAGTGTGGGGCAGGTGACAGTCCTCCCAGCAACAGACTGCTCCAGCACAGGCATGCTTCAGTCACAGACTTCTTTGGGAGCAGTCTCCTGCTTCAGTACTGGGTCCTCCACGGGCTGCAGATGGGGCTCTTCTCCATTGATACCTAAGGGCTCCAAGGGCTGAGTCTACCATCCCACCACGGGCCAAAGGGGAATGGCTGCTCCAGCATGTCTCCCTCTCCCTCCTTTCTCACTGATCTCGTGGTTATCTCTCTCAGGTCCCACTCCTCTCCCAAACAAAAGAACTCCCAGAACAGAAGAACCCACCCAACAGGTTTTCCCCTCTTAAATATGTTATCACAGAGGTGCTGCTTGTCTCACCCTTGGCCGGAGGGAGGTCCAACTTGGAGCTGGGGAGCTTCTCAAAGCTTCTTACAGGAGACATGCCCGTAGCTGCCACCTCCACTACCAAAACCCTGTCAGACACAAACCCAACACAATATTCCAGTAAAATAGTCACAATGAATTTGTTTCTTTCTCCTTTCATAGGAAAAATTCAATATTTATACAGTACTATTATTTTACCTCAGTCTCATACCACAGTACACAATCCTTGCAAAACAGACAAAGAAAAGGACTCCATACACTGACTTTTCCTTATATTTCATATTTTAACTTCTATATATTTCCATACTCAATGTCTCCAATATATAAGCAAGGCCCCAGCATCACAGGCAGAACAACAGCAAGTTCTTATATGGTTTAAGTCTTTTCAGCAACAGAAGCCACTATTACAGTTCTGTAAATCACATATTAACAGCCAGTTTGAAGCACCTCTCCTCCACCACCAGCCCCTGGAGTTCAATGTTATTTAAGAGCTGGATGAGATCCTGACCATAGCAAAGCCATTAAGAATAGAGGAACTAGCTTCAAACCCACTAGAATTTCACCTGCCTTTACATTTAGACTTCTTTGGTAAAATCCAGTGCTATTTATCCTAACGAGAGGAATGTTCACTCATGTGCTACTCAAATACAAGCTTTTGAAATTTTACTCTATGTATTTAAGCCTCTTTCCCAGTTTAATGTTGATCTGATCTACAGTTTTGGTACCGCTGAGCTTCATTAAATAGTTGTAGTCTGTTCCTTGAAGTCACCTCATTTCAGTGGGAAGTTATCCTTTTTCAGACTGTGTAAAAAAAAAATTTTCAGCATTTTACTCGAGGTAGAATTAAATGCATAACCTTAGGCAAAGAGCCAGAAGCCTAATGAAAGAATGATTTTAGAAAAAGTGTGTTACTATTAAGACTGGAAATACTTGCTGGCAGGTTTTCAGATTCTTTTTGAAGAAGGAAGAGGATACTTGGTGTATGTTTAAAAGGATATTATTCCAAAGGGGAGGGTCACTGCAAGAAAGTAGCTGATGGGAGAAGTAGAGAGGAAAGGCAAAAGGAATGCCTGCCTTTTGGAATTACTGATCTTTGTTTCTCCATACAGTCCATAAAACGCTCTCACTAGTAGGCCCTTTACACAGTGGAATGAGATCAATCTTCTTTAACATAAAACAGAGCTGTATTTAGTGTGCATTTTAAATAGTAATTGACATTGAGATCATTTGGGAAAATGAACTAAATTTCATTGAAGAAGATAATATCTTTAACCAAGGGCAACAGAAATGATGGACTGACATGGGCAGTAAGCATGCACACCAGAGATAACAACCGCTCCTGCAGGAGGCAAACTGATTTTCTGCTTCTGTGAAGCCTAACAAATGTTTTTCTACCACCTGCTTTGCTACCAAATCATTCTTACCCAACTACCACGTGTCAGATTTACTTGGTCCCTTTTTAAAAAAGAACAATATACATCACATGCTTATATTTTAAACCTAGTATCATCTTACCAGACCTCTAAAAGCACAGCAGCTGATAGATACTGTGCTAGAAGTTTCCTTTCACCCCCATCATAACAGAAGCAGTTTTTAAAGATATTGTCAAGCATAATGTGATGATTAGAAATGACTGACTGACTTTCTGACACAATACAATTTACTTGCTCCTGATTTATTATTTACCTAACTTTCTGTGTATGATAAGGATAGACAGAACCAGTATAGGATTGACAAAACAGCATTTCTTTCCTATTTGCTGAGCTAGCAAATTGTAAGAACTATCCCACTAATATATAGCTGAAGCATGCTGGCATAACTTCCTGACTGCCTCCTCATGAACTGTGTAGGTGTTTGCTATATTTACAGCAGATTACTGTCCATAGGAAAAGTAATTAATTTGGATCCAGGAGAAACACACTGAGGTATACAGTACACTTGTCAGAGAGATAAATGTAGACCTGAGTAATAAGATTCACCTCAACTGTAGGGTTAAGCTCTAGCTCACCCTGACTTTAGACAGAACCAGAAAGCTCCAGCAGCAGAACACACCCACAATGTTTCCCTGTGCCAAGACCAGTAAAAGCTAAAACAAGCACACAGTCCAGGCAAAACCAGTTAGTCCCTTGGGTAACCTCATTAGCTGTCTCTGTCGAGGTTTAGGCAGCATCTCTAAGCTGCTGTCAGGACTGCTCAGCTAGATAAAACTAAGGATGGGAGCCAGTGACAAACATACTTGCCTACCGCTTGGGTGGACCTCAAATGTGTGGGAGAGGTGCTGAGGCAGACACCAACCAGTGATCCCCAGGAGAGCTGGGGAGGCCCAGGCCAGCATGCTGCCAGTGCTCTATACCAGACAGTAATACCTCTGAAGATTACACCTCAAAACATTAAGTATGTATACTTACGTATCACCTCAAGCAATAGCAAAAAGCAAAATAATTTTCAGTTTTACCTGCAACTGTATATTCTGATTTATCTAACTTACTATTCTTAAAGAACTAAAGAGAAGCAGAACTAGGACAAGATAGAAATACCCTTTGTCCAGGCAGCTACTGCTGGAAGAGTTTCTTAACCAGGCAGGAAGAATTCAAACTTCCTCTGACCAAAAAAAAAAAAACCTCACTGAAATCAGCTACACGGTTGCCACAATTACAAAGGTGTTAACTCCTCCTCTAGCACAAAAGATTCTGAAAGCACAAATTACCACTACCTTCCCCTTCTCTCGTCAAAATCTGCAGGGCATAAACCAGCCTCTAAATGGTAACTGTATTTGAAACAGTCATTATTTCCCAGGTATGAATTCAGGCACCCATAGCATAATTGCATCACTTGAGTTTAACTCAAAACACGACTCAAGCTGCCCGATTAGGCAGTCCCAAAAATTGCTGAGCCAGTCTTGGATCAAAAATCATTTTCTCAGCAAGGTATATTTTAAGTGAATACGCTGAATGGGATTAGAGAGAATAAAACATAGCTAAATACAGTTTGTAGGTGTTCCATACCTCTTAAAGAAGTTTGATTCATGTAAGCACTCAGGGACACCAAACTGCTGTGCTTTAACAGTAATTTGAGCTGAAAACAGAGAATGAAGTTTCATTAGTTTGTTAATCCATGTGACATGAAACAGTTTAGCTAACATAAAGTTAAAAAATAGGGAAGTTGCAAATTCCCCCTTGTAGAAGTGGTTAAAATGAAATAGTTTTAAAATAGCAAGAATGGATGCCTCATGGCTTGGTGAATTTAAAACTATATAAAAGTATATAGCAATCTTCTACCAGGAAGGAACTGACCTGAAAGAGGAAGAGAATCTTTCTGGTTACAGCTATCTATTCTGTATATCTGGTTTCTGAATATTTGCTGCATTTGCATTAAACCGATTCAATTGTATTAAATCAGTAATAAGTGTATAGTTTTGTGATACTGAAAATTAACTTTAGTAAAGTTAATTAGTTAATTTAGTAAAGTTAAAGCAAAAGACAGAGGTGTTCAGGTCATGTGTTGATTACGCATGTTTTCATGTGCTGTTTTCTACTAGTAGAAACTAGTAGTATAAACTGTTGCAGGCCAGACTGTCCTTGGTTACACCTGT
>NW_010419221.1:6651-7316 GCF_000710305.1 Buceros rhinoceros silvestris
GTATTTGGACAATTTTATCCAAAGATATCTTTTAAGAAAGAAATGGGGGCAACCAATTTAAATAATGGCATAGTTTAGCCTCTGGTGCTCTTACTAACAGCAGCAGGATTGAAAAGGAAAGTATCCACCTTGGCTTTCAGATCTTAGATGATGTTTACACGGCTAACAGGGATCAGGGAAAGTCTTTCATACATAAGCAGAGCACACCTGATAAAACTC
The DNA here is from genome assembly GCF_000710305.1 of Buceros rhinoceros silvestris. NCBI lineage: Eukaryota > Metazoa > Chordata > Aves > Bucerotiformes > Bucerotidae > Buceros > Buceros rhinoceros. The sequence continues at coordinate 6,871 of NW_010419221.1, forward strand.
CATGACAATAGAAAAGTCTTATTGAGTCATTGACACCTTTATAGACATAGCATAACTAGTTTCAATTATGCCTGAGAGACTTTTTCTCAAGAGTCCTACTTCTAGAAGGCAAAAATATACCTTACACAGTTATTCCCTGTCCATAATGACATACTACACTCATCTTGTTCTAGAAACTACTTTTATTCAGATCACAAATATAAAAAAACCTGAAATTTTTTCATGCCACAGAAGTAGAAATTACAGATATCTACATAAAAAGTTTTAAAAGTTAATCTTCTTAATGATGATTCCACTAAGTTCATCGTAAAGGAGTAAGGCACATTCTTGATGGAGAAACAGCTCATACACTACTTGTGCACTGTAGCCATGCCACAAAAACACAATAAAAATAAGGTAATGAAGATTATTATGTCATCTATCATCAAGGAAGCCATGGCATTCCT
>NW_010419221.1:7427-12188 GCF_000710305.1 Buceros rhinoceros silvestris
GGGGAGAAACCTTACACTTGGATTAAGGTAAATCAATATAGAGCTAATCAGAAAACCATTGGCTCATATTGATTTGGTGCTGGAGAGCTGAGGTTAAGAATGTGCTTAATCCACCACCCCTTGAAGATGAAGTGATTAACATTAACACTTCCGTGAGAATAAATTCTGCAAAGCAAACTAGCAGTAAACTGGACTTTACACCAAAGTATAGCAACCATGTTAGGGTCCTCCCAGAAAAAAACCCCCCAAACAAAAAAAAAACCCAAATTTCTCCAGCTTTTTGATTATTTTCTTTCTGCCTTCATATTTGATATATCAGTGAGCCATCTGATCTAACCCACCACTTTTATCTGACATCGGCAAATCAACAGAGATTATGAACTCCAAAAGAGGTGGTAATGAGCAGCTGGAGCCAGTAATCTCTGGGATCTGTAAAGAGGACATAAACCACACCCTCACCCCACTATTTTTGCTCTGAGGGCACAAGAGCTACAAAGCAAAGTTTTCAATCTTGTTCTGGCTTGTGGAGTAGCATTTCCTCCACTCTTTGGAAATGTGTGCAGAAACAGTGTGCATGTGAACTGCCTCCAGGGATGAGCAGGTCTTTGCCAAGGTACCTCTCAAGAAAGCCAGGCTCTCTGTTCTGTCTCTTACACACAGAGCTGACAGTACCTCTTAGAGTTAGCACATGCAAAGCCTTCCACAAGAAGACCTATTTTCAGTTGTTTGTAACCGCCACTGTTGGCCATTCCTAGGAATTTCCCTATGCTGTTGGATGCTTGCCTCAGAATGAAACATTTTGGAAAGTATCATCTTAAACAGACAAGCTAATTTCAAGAAAGATGCAAGTGAATCATGACTTACCATAAAAAAAAAAAAATCATTTAGAATTTTTTAACGCCCTCAAGCTAGAGAGTAAGAAATTTAAAATTAGCAGAGGGGAAAGTATCACTGCAGTGTCATGGTGTGAAAATCTTCCCAAATTTGGCTAAGATATAAGCTTCCAAAATTTCAGTTCCCACATGAAGAGTTGAGGCTTTTGGTACAGCCTGAAAGTAAAATGCTTTGAATATGCAATTTCTAGCCTGAACTAAAGAAGCTTTTTTTTCTGTAATTGCTCAATTGCCACAAGTAATTTAACACCATGCTCGAGAAACAAGAAAACAGAAACTTCCTCCTGTGTTTCTGTAGCTTCGGCACTGCAGAAAAGAGAGAGTTGTGTAATTCAGAAGAAAAGAGCTGGGAAGACTTGGGAAGGTCAGCAAGTTAGAAAGACCTGACAGTGATGGGGAAAAATAAAAAAAGTGTAGTAATAAAAGATTGAAGAAAACAGGAAAATAGAATAGAATTTAGAAGGGAAGGAATGAGAACAAGGTGGGAACGGACTGGAGGCAGGGTAGGTAGAAACACAGTAACGGGCTAGGTCAGGGAAGGTAGTGACAAGGCACCACATGGACAGTTCAGGTAACTGTCATCAGAACAGATGACATCCTAGACAGACATGTGCTAATACACATAAATTTTTGGAGCTTCATTATTTATATGAAGATCTGTGATGCTTTGCATCCATTTTCCTCTGGCACAGCTGGCAGGATTTGTGCCCAATCCTACTTGTCTAAAGCCTTTAATTGTGTTCAGCCTCACCGGCAGAAGACCTGTAGAGTAAGGAAGAGACCTACAGTTCAGCAGCATCTCCTTTTGCCTAACCCACAATCACAACAGGTAGGATATTCTGTATTTTTTTGTAAGGATTATAAAAGCAGGCAGCCCCTTGGCAGATATTTAGTCCCAGTAAAGGGTATTTAGTTGCATAATAGCAGTCTTTCCTCCTCTTGTTCTCAGCAGGCTTCAGTTTCTCCCTTGTCATGTAGATGTATTTCATTGTCTTTTGGTGAATATGGCCATGACCTGCTGAGTATAGCTGTTAGATATTGAATGAAACAAAAATGCATGATGTAATCTACAGGTTTTTAAAATGTGAAGTGGTTGGCCCAGGTACTCAAACACTTAAGAAGGGTTGTTAGTCTCTCCTTTTTCCTGCCAGTATGCGTAGGAATGAAAGGCTTTCCACCCGTATACTGAAAACCTTGATCTAATCAGAAATCAGAGGCAAGGCCATGAAATGTGGGAGATAATTTATTAACTCCTGAGTTAATGTGTGGGAAGTTATTATTTTGTATAGTGTGATGGACGAATGGAAGGATAAAATTTGCCAATTGCAGTTATCAAGGCAACACAGACTTTACTAGAATCATAATAAAATTAAGAAGATGTCTCCGATCAAAGCAAATTGTGCCTTTGCTTTTGAAGTCATCCCAAGGAAAGGGTCAGTCAGCATTTTGCTACTATAACACTGAAACCCTCAACCTTTGAAGTTCAGGATTTTCGAGCATTTTTTACAAAGAAAGAAATCAAAGTTCAGCTAAGTTTCTAAGTACATTATATTTGAAGTAAGCATTTCCTTTAAAATTTTAACTAAGCATTTTACTTGCTGTTCTAAAGTATTTTGTGATGTTATTTCACACGGCTAAGCAATAACTGCATCACATTGAAGCTTTTAGTGGTTCCTGTCAACATATTTCAGTCTACACAGAGAAAAATATTTTGGGAGGTACAAATTTACTCCCTTCAGCTGCCTGCAGAACTAGATAACACACACAATCATCTTATCTCAGAGACATCCAGGTCTACCCTGCTCTTAAGGAAAGGTTGTCTGGGATATTAGGTAGGTGCACCCACAAGTCCTGAGGGAGCTGTCAGATGTTATTGCTAAACCACTGTCCATCATCTCTGAAACATCATGAAGATCAGGAGAGATGCCTGAGGACTGCAGGAAAGCCAGTGTCACGCCAGTCTTCAAAAAGGAAGACCCAGGAAACTACAGGCCCATCAGCCTCACCTCCATCCCTTGAAAGTTAATGGAACAGCTCATTCTGGATGTCAGCTCTAAGCATGTGGAAGAAAAGAAGGTTACTGGGAGAGGCCAACACAGATTCACCAAGGGGTAATCATGCCTGACCAGTCTGATAGCCGCCTATGATTGTGTGTGTCTGGGTAGACAAGGGAAGAGCAGTGGATGTTGTCTTGATTTCAGCAAGGCTTTGGGCACTGTCTCCTATAACATCCTCATAGGTAAGCTGAGGAAGTATGCATTAGAGGAGCGGACAGGGAGGTGGACTGAGAACTGGCTGAAGGACAGAGCTCAGAGGGTTGCGATCAGTGATGCAGAGCCTAAATGGAGGCCTGTAGGTATTGGGGTTCCCCAAGAGTCAGTCTTGGGTGCTGTCCTGTTCAATGCATTTATCAAGGACCTGGAAGAAGGGATAGAGTGTACCCTCAGCAAGTTTGCTGATGATACAGAACTGGGAGGAGTGGCTGACATACCATCAGACTGTGCTGCCATTCAGCGAGACCTGGACAGGAGGGAGAGTTGGGCGGAGGAACCTAATGAAGTTCAACAAGGGCAAGTGTAGAGTCCTGCACCTGGAGAGGAATAACCCCATGCACCAGTACAGGGGCTGCTGGAAAGCAGCTCCGCAGAGGAGGACCTGGGAGTCCTGGTGGATAACAAGCTAACCATGAGACAACAATGTGCCTTTGAGGCCAAGAAGGCCAACGGTATCCTGGGGTGCATTAAGAATAATGTGACCAGCAGGTCGAAGGAGGTTCTCCTGTCCCTCTACTCTGCCCTAGTGAGGCAACATCTGGAGTATTGCATCCAGTTCTGGGCTCCCCAGTTCAACAACAATGTGCCTTTGAGGCCAAGAAGGCCAACGGTATCCTGGGGTGCATTAAGAATAATGTGACCAGCAGGTCGAAGGAGGTTCTCCTGTCCCTCTACTCTGCCCTAGTGAGGCAACATCTGGAGTATTGCATCCAGTTCTGGGCTCCCCAGTTCAAGAGATACAGGGAACTACCGAGGAGAATCCAGAAGAGGTCTATAAAGATGATTAGGGGACTAGAATATCTCTCTTATGAGGACAGGCTGAGAGACCTGGGTCTCTTGAGCCTGGAGAAGACTGAAAGGGGATCTTATCAATGCCTTTGAATATCGAAAAGTTGGGTATCAAGAGGATGGGGCTGGACTCTTTTCAGTGTTGACCAGCAACAGGACAAGGGGTAACTGGCACAAATTTGTTCTTGTGCCCTAGGTAAGAAAGCAGTGCATTAGAGGAGCTACACCCTCTGGCCTGGGCCAACCTGGAGACCATGGAGATTGCCATGCTTTAATTACAAGTCCATTTCTACAGTTTGCAAGATGGCCTTTCTCAGTTTCCTCATCAATAAGACACACAGAAAAGACAATAGGCACTTGCATTTCTGTTGCCTGATTATGGATGAAAAATCAGATACATCTCAGATCAAATTACAGATTTAAATTACAGATTTCGTGCTCAGATGCTGTAGGATTAAAACCTTTGGATTTTCCCAGCCAAAATGTTCTCAAACCATGGGTAACTTTCAGTACTTTGCTATCTCTCAAGTGGAAAAGCCCTCAGAGGTTACTGATAGCTATACGGGACCTGAACACCTCCACAGCTGTCTCTGGGCACTCTGCACTGATGTTCATAAAGGGCAGCTGTCTCTGGGCACTCTGATGTTAATAAAGACTAGGCTGATAATTTTTCCCCACATCTTGTAATTTTTTTAGCTGGTTCTTAATCCAAGCCATTTACTGTTCATCACAGAGCTTCCAGCAGCCATCAGTCAACAGCTGTTCAGTTGCTAAGAAATTAAATAAGTGATCAGGATTTCAGCAGG
>NW_010419221.1:12270-21158 GCF_000710305.1 Buceros rhinoceros silvestris
CAGCAGGATTCTTTAAGATTCATTTAAGTTTCTGCATGTGAGAAACAGAAGGTTTATGTCAGGCTTTAAATCTATTTTAATGAACTTGATGAGGTAGCTGTTTATACCAACAACAGTAAAACATACTATATATAATGTGACAGCATAGGACTAGAGCTGGTTGGTTTTTTAGAGCTAAGAGTCACTTCCTCAAAGGAAAGAAAAAACATAAAAGAGAAATCAGCATAGGAGTAGTTCTGTTCCTTACCTCTGAGGTTTAATGACTAGTCTTCTCTCGCAGAGGTGATTTGTACTCGTGTTCCCAGTAACTATATTGTGTTTATGCACAGTTATTGCTGATGAATGCTAACAGGTAACATCAAGACCCCTTCAACTAGCCTTCCAAGTAGGAAAGCTGCCATTTGAGGGTAGCTGAGGGTTGCATTGCTGCTCCTAGTGCTAGTTTATTTTTAAGATTATACATTTGAGATGGTGACAAGAGAGCCTGTATTTCACTGATGAGGTTTTGCAGTGAATGACTGTACTTTCGGAAATGTGCAAGTACAATAAAATGTGTACAAAATTTCCTACCTTCACCATTTGCCTGACATTGTTATGTGTGCATCATCTTTGTAAACTACCTTGCTAGGTTTGTGCTAGGTTTACTAGGTACACACAGGTATGCCTGGTTACTGAAAAATCAGGCCTCCATTGTAAAAGAGTTTCTCCTGAGAGTACAGTAATTTCAGACAGCTTAAATACAAACTGTGCTGACTAATAATAGAGTGTTCTTGATATAAAAACCATTTCAATACTATAGAGTCTTTAATGTTGCCAGAGTCATTAATTTGATTGTAATAAATTTCACATACTGCCTGGAAGCAAAGATCTTTTATTTGCATAGGTCCACAATGGAAGATAATGACAATTAAACTGCATCTCATAAATTATGGTTTGAAGACCGCATACAAAAGTCCTAGAATATGCCTCAAAATGACTACCAAAAGGGAGCTGCATTTGTCTTGGCCATTTGACAGCTTTTGTTCCCAATTCCACGGTTTTAAACATTAAATTACTTTTGCATTGACTCACTATTTAACTTTAAACTTCATACCCAGGAGCCTTTTAGGAATATCTGATAACACAAATAGAGTTCCCACAAATGGTAGCATTGTCTTACACAGTCTGGCTTCACAGATTCAAAATTTTCAGCTCTCAGCCAACAAAGCCCTTCTAGAAACCTTCAAAGGCCATCCCAGATGTACAAGTAACATTATCTTTTTTGCTTGCTTCTTAAACTTGATACAGATTTTTCCCAGGACATTTTCCAAGACAAGGTAAAATTTGGATTTACATAACTTCTAAGTTGCACTTAGACTTTGTAGATATGTTTCCGTTACCATCAGTATCATGAGTCAAAAGTATTGTGAAGAAAAACAATTTATTCTGCTTCATGTATCACCTAGCAAATTTTGTATTATAACATGACACTAACATCTTCCTTGTTAATATGTTTTTGCAGTCTTTTTCCAAGACCTTTTAAAATATTTTATCTTTTTCTTAAAATTCATTCAATTTAATAATTCATTCAGCATAACAATTGTATTTAACAAAACAGAACCAAGTTTGTGGTTTGGATGATTTCTAACTCATATTCATCATCATCATCATGGCTTGGCTTCATGAACGAAGATCTGGGAAGGGCTTTTCCCACGCTCACTGCAAGCGATGAGTGCACCCTTCGGGCCTGCGCGGTGGATTTTTTAGGTGAGGTGCAGCGTGCGCGGGACTGGCTCCACCCTTTACACCTGAGGTTCATCTGCCAGGGCCTAGCGAGCTTGGACGGTGACAGCAAAGTCCTCGGGTCGTAGGTTTGGTTAGAGTATCCTTCTCTTAGATGATGGATGCCTTACAGGGCTAAACAAGCTCCATCTGCCCAGGTTTGGAGTCAGAGTTGTCCTTCTCCTAGGATGGCTGCCCGAAGGCTAGTGAGCCCATCCTGCCTGTGGACACACTTTGTCTGACCCTTCAGTTGAGACCTGTCTGGCCTGGGAGACCCCACCAGAGGCACATGCCACCACCAGCACAGCTCTCAACCTCACAAGGGCGCGCAAGCTCCTTCCCCACGGCAAGGGGGTGCCTGTGAAAGAGTCACTGCTCTACCTCCGGACATCACAGACCCGGGCACGGGGTGGCCAGGGCCTGCCAAGAACGGGAGTCCTGGAGGGGTAACTCATATTACTTTATAGCCATATGTTCCAGAATCATTGCTGACCACTCACAGCTGAGACAGGGGTCCTAGTTTGACTGGAGTTTGCATATTGCTGTTACAGATAATTTAAAAGATACTCGAGAATGAGAAGCTGGTTTTTCTGGGTAGCATTTCCAAAGGCACCTCAGTAACTTAATGACTAAATACGCTTTTCGGAAATCAAATGGGCACTTATCTAGGAGCCCAGCTCTGAGCGCACAGCCAGCTTCCAATGCATGGCCCTACAGCCCTTTTGATCATGCAGGAAAGCACTTGCATGATTTTGAAAAGGCTAGTAGGTTCTTTAGCTAATCTTTAGGCATTGAAATGCATTTAAAATCTGGCTTTAAGTCATAACTGATAGTGAGATGTGGTTTATAAGCTTCTTTCATGTAGATCTAGCCTCTGAATATTTTACCTACTGTATGACACAGTAGAGAAAAACGATGCAACAGCCTCGTGCAGCATACTCATGACTATATGGAGTGATATGAAAGCCAGCTTAAATCAGTCTAAAGCATTTCATTGACTTCATTAGGTTTTGGATCTGGCCACAGCTGACAAAAATTCTGTTGATTACTTTTAGTAATAGCACTTTTAATCTATGTAATTATTTCTCACAACAGCATTTAAAGGGATTTATTTTTCTACACAATACATAGATAAATGATAACGAGAAAGCCTAATGTGGCATCATCATTCCCTAGGAAAATGGTCAAGGCTTTTATTTTTTTAGATGCTTAATGCAACTAATCCGTCATTTTCCATGAACAGAGAAACCTATTTATATGATCGTTTCCAGCAAAGATCAAAGGAGAATTTAATGGTTTATCAATAAGAAAATCTTCTATTTTTCCCAACTAATGTTTATGCTCATAGCTTGGAAACTGAGAAACTCCTACAGAAGAATGAAAAGGCATTAACTGTCCCCTGAAGGCTGCAGTCTGCCTGCAGGTAGAGGGAAAGCAGCTCCTGCCAGACAGCTTGCTCCCTGACTAGATGGTGGGCAGAAAACAAAGGCAGTTTTAGTGCTGCTTCATTTGCACCAAAGTGTCTGTTAATACGTGAATTCCTCCTTCAAACAAAGGGAGAACAAGGGCTGAAGGGTAAATTCTCGGCTTGAGACAGCCAGAAAGGTGCTAAATCCGGTCCCTGTGCTCTGCTGCAAATGATCTCCCTGCTGTTCTTCAGTTTTCTGGGAGATGAGAAGAATATTTACCTTATGCAATATGCAGATGATAAAAAGCACAGAAAGCATCAATGTATAAGCTGCTGAGCAGTTCTAGCAGCCATGATTTGCCATTAGTCCAAGAGCTGATAAGGATCCTAACCTTACACAATCACAGCTTCGAAGATCTCACCCATCTTTTCAAGTATGCCGTGACCATCAGCCTACTAAAGACAATCATCATTTATGTTTGACTAGGGTATAGCTACAGCATGCGATATGAAAGGAATAGATATTAAAATGTCCTGAACCTGAATTCATTAACAAATTCAGAGCATAATTAATTATTAGCCAAGGTTACATCTCCATAAATGACTAAGTATGACTGGCAGAACTGCTCTGATTAAACTGAAGCCAATCCTAAAAGTGGAGAGAAATAAGAAACGTACAGAGAGAACGACGCACATTCGTCTTGTCTATACTTGCAAAATCATCATCCTTGAGTAAGAAAATACATACGACTACAGTTTTCTAACAATAGCCTGCATTATGAGAGTGAGATTTGTTGTGTTGATAAGAACTCTAAAGTATTCATTTTGGCTAAATGGGAAAAGTCAGAGTCAGAGAAGTAGAACTGCTTTGTAGTAATTTTTTAGCCTAAAAGGCATGTATTGGGATTGGATGATCTTCAACTGGCAACACGGCAAAGCAAGTAAACACTCGTTCAATTTAAGCATGTGATTAATCCCAAACCTCTTCAGTGAAACACTTATGATTGTGTTTACAGTTGTGCTTACCGTTCATTACTCTCACAAGCAAAGATAGCCTCAAGAGCCTGTTCCAGGGAAAGAAATCTCCAAGAATGTAATTTTAATTTCAAATCCATGTCCACCCTAGAGAAACATTCTGATGTGAAAGTACATTCCTTTCACCTGCAAGAGGTGAGAGAGATGTGTTCAGATCTGGTCTGTAGGCCTGTGCCACTGCATCACAAGTAATATCTGTGAAAGTTTTCCTATGAGATGAGGAGCATGAACTCCAAATTCTCCAAATCACCATGACCATATTAAAGAAAAACTCTATATATACATATATACACACACACACTTCAACTCACCACCGTGTCTTTTATTAGAAGAGGAAGACCTCGCTACAGTAGAATACTGTGTCCAAAATGCAGAAAAGGAGTCCTCTGGGATTGAGTATCATTTCTTTTACAAGGCTAATATCTCAAAAAGGTGACTTATGCTCCAAAGCCATGAGTGAGTAATTTATACAATTTCCCATAATTTAAAAAACAGACCACTGAAACTTTGACTCAGTAAAGCGCTGAAATATGTGCTTGAATGCCACCGTGAATAGACATCTTTTTCTATAACTAAGCTGAGCACATGAGCAGGTGGTGGCATGAAAGAGTAACTTTTTGCAAATCCAGTTATTCATTCCACAGCTCCATACTGTATCCTTTGCATCAGCATTTTGCTTTTTATTTCCAGTAATTTTATCCAAGTATTTTATTTAGAACTAGATTGTTGAAACGATAGGGATCCCCACAAAAAAAAAAAAAAAAAAAAAAAAAACAAAAATAACAAGGGCTTTTATTTTGTGCCATAAAAAAGAGAATTTTTTAAAAGAAAGGGATCCCCCCAAAAAAAAAAAAAAAAAAAAAAAAAAGACTGTCACATCACCAAATACAGACATGTGCAGGACAATCTCTTATGGGCAGAAGGGTGCTGCTGATTTTTCTTTCATGAAAGAGTCCAAGCGTGAAAGAGAAGTCATAGGAAACAAGAAAAGGAAGAGCTATTGAATACTGGTACTGTGGCCCAGAGGGTAAACTAATAGATTCAATTATGAGGAAAGAGCTAGGAAAAAAGCTTCCAGGACATATTTTAACTAAAAGTCTAGAAGAACACCAGGAAAGTTGTGCTGACAACCATTTTTACATAATACTTTTCTAAATTTCCTATTCTACCCTAATGCGTCAACACAACAATATTGCCTATCTTGTCAAAGCTCAGAAGGAAACACATAGTAAAGAAAAGCTGAAGAGACAACAGTGAAAGAGTAAACATAAGTAAGAGAAATGCAACCTGACAGGCAAGTTTCAGGCTTTTTTTTTTTTCCTTTATCCTAAATACAACTGCAATTTCCTAGGGTACAGTAGCGTTCAGATTTTGACCCACTAGTGTTTATCATATAGGCATCAATGTCATTCAGGCTTTACTCTGATTTCATTAGTCATTACAACAACTCCATGTTACAGTCTTTTCACCCTTCACTTCAGGTTTCTGGTTATTTCTATCACAACTGGCAGCCTCTCACCAGTAGTGAAATCTGATGAACAGAAGGGGATTTAGCAATTAGGAGAAGCCGAAGGCAGCAATATCTGAACTTCCTCTACTCTGTAGAGCTCTCTCATATTACTGTAGCCAAACAGGACATCTAACACTCCCTGAGTCTTGTTTTCTGAGATCTCTCTTTAGGAAAACTAACTTTATTTGCCAAGACTACTTTTTCCTCCAAATAAAATGGATATAACCAGGCCTCTTATGTTTTCTTGAAATAGAAGAAAAATAGAAGACATACTACTGCAGCTAAGCTAAATCACATACCAGGGAAGAACACGTGACAAGGGCAACCAGAACAGGAACATTCTTCAAGGTGTAAGTTTTAAAAGATAAGTCAATTAGTACTGAAGGAAAATACAATGCCTCTGGAAATTACTGTCTGCTATAAGCATGAGCGTTTCACACAGGCCTAAAAATAAACTCCAAATTATTTTCCTATCTATCATTTAAAAACACATGGACACACAGTCAGCCAATTCCCAGCCAGCTGCAGCTATAAAATTTTCAAAGGTAAACCAAGATCTTACTTAAACACTAGTCACAACTCCACTCTTCCTTGTGTTCAGAAAGAGCAAGTTACTTTTAAATCAAAATATACTGGTGACCTTTGCAAAGTGCTCTTCCAGCCATTCCTAAACATCTTTTTGTTCCCTCCATCACTATTTTAGTGTTTCTGTTTCAACCCACTTTAAATTTAGTTCTGTCACTTCCCATACTACTTGAGGGGCAAGCGATAGTTGCTTATAAAATTATGTAGTAATTTTATGTCAAAATTATTGTTGTATAATTATGCAATAGAAATTCCAGCTTCCAATGTATCCATTTGCAGCACTGTTTACAGTCTTTGACATACACGATGTTCTCTCATAGCTGTCATGATGCAGAAGTATATGGATCTGAATCTGGATTCATAGGGTTGCATTTTTCAAGTTAGCCAAAGCAGAAATTCTGAAATTCAGGCTGGCTTACGCTTTTATGGAACATTATTCTGGCTACAAAAGACAAATAATACCTGTCCAGCATAAGTGGACTGGTACCAAGTTAACTTGTCAATAATTTATAAACTTACCAGAACCTACAGAGGGTTTTACGCAGGGTTGGCATTTTTGTCATGTGCCCACAGCAATTTCTCAGTACGAAGAGAACTAAAATTGGAATTTATTGTACCATCAAAAAACATCCCAACTCTCCAAGCTACAGAGTATCTGGACAGAAGTGCAGTCTCCTGAATGGGAATGCATCAAAATCAGTTTACTAATATAGGAATTATCACAAAAACAGATGTATAAGGTTATGGTGGAGACAGTGGAAGGGAATGAAAAAAAGTTGAACCCAGCGCCTACCAAGGTTTAATAGCACACGAATCATAAAAGGCCCAAGTAGTCCCAATTTGTCAAATGTTTCAAAGCCCATGCTAGGTGGGTACCTGAGGGAATTACAGCAGAGCACTGAATCTGAGTGGCAGTGGAGGAACATCTTGCCCAGCTGCATCTCGGTCAGGTGCTGTCCTCGGATGCACACACCTTCAAGCTTCTCTACACAGATAAAGGTCGTGCACACCTGATCTGCTCACATCCCCAGGAATCATGGGACACAGTATCATTCCACCTTCCTTCTCCAAATCCATCAGGATCCACTGAAGTTACCAACTACATACAACTATAACTGAACTACAGCAGTTGTTCTATCACCTGATGACCTCTCCCCAGCACAGAATGGAGATCAGGAAAAGGAAAGGAAACCGATGGGTTGTAATTAAAAAGGATTTAATGAAACAGCAAAACTAATACCAATATAAAGTATACAGTGTTATACTTAGCCCCGGGAATGTCCAGCAGTCACATAAACAGGAAATCAGTCTCAAGAGCAGAATGGTAAGCAAACCCCTCCAGGGATAAAGAGAAGCAGGAGGGGAAGGAAGAGGAGGAGCAGGATGAAGAGGAGCCCCTGTCCTCAGCAAACTTCCCACTTCATAGCAAGTGTGACATTTATGGTATGGGATACACCTGTGAGCCAACTCAGATCCGCTGCTCTGGCTGACTCAAAGCTGCTACTGGCCTGCAGACCATGGCAGGTCTACAATTGTGTCCCAGCAAAACAGGACAGTTACTGACTGCCATCTAACACCTCACCTTCCTAAAGCCTGCTGGTCCCCTTGAGATTCAACAAGACTTGGCAGCATTGCCAAGAGGAATCGACCTATACAAGCATTCAGTTTTAAATTAAGTAAGAGCAGCTAAACTTCTTTATATGTGGTACGATGGAAGGCTCAACTGAATGAAGAGTTTACAACAATTATACAGGTCCCAGATTTGTTTTGAATTCCATCCGCAACCTTCGATTTGGGTTTCACGCACATAGATACCATTGCAGAATTGTCATTTCAGTTCTGTTTTGCATATACTCTTGTTTAGCATTCCCAGTTCCAGCTACCACTTGTACTATATCACATCTTGGTGGCAGCTTTCTCTCAAGCTAATGATTCTTGGCAATACACAGTAGATAAAATAATTCTTATTAATATTTTATGATACTAGTTCTATTCCAATACAACTCTGTAAGTCCATCTGCCTCTCAGCACTGATGCTTTTTCCTGAGCTCAAAAATCAACCTAAACAGATTAAACGATTTTAAAAATTGCATAATTTTTGAAAGAATCATGAATTATGCAGTATTTTATAGAAGGTAAAATGGTCATCGACCTCCAGGACTACCGTTCTTGGCAGGCCCCAGCCGCCCCGTGCCCAGGTCTGTGATATCCAGAGGTAGAGCAGCGACTCTTTCACGGGCACCCCCTTGCCATGGGGAAGGAGCTTGCGTGCTCTTGTGAGGTTGAGAGCTGTGCTGGTGGTGGCATGTGCCTCCGGTGGGGTCTCCCAAGCCAGACCGGTCTCAACTGAAGGGTCAGACAAAGTGTGTCCACGGGCAGGATGGGCTCACTAGCCTTCGGGCAGCCATCCTAGGAGAAGGACAACTCTGACTCCAAACCTGGGCAGATGGAGCTCGTTTAGCCTTGTAAGGCATCCATCATCTAAGAGAAGGATACTCGAACCAAACCTACGACCCGAGGACTTTGCTGTCACCGTCCAAGCTCACTAGGCCCTGGCAGATGAACCTCAGGTGTAAAGGGTGGAGCCAG
>NW_010419221.1:21274-26426 GCF_000710305.1 Buceros rhinoceros silvestris
CGTGCTCGGTGCTTTGTCCATGAACCAAAGCCATGATGATAATGGTCATCACAAAGTACTGCAGTTCCTAGAACCTACTCTTTTCAGATCAAGTTCTTTTTCCCCATTTAAATTAAAATATGAACTTCTGTTACTTTGAAAAGCACCCATTTCAGTTATAAAATAAAAACTTAACATTTTAAACAATACAGCAACTTCCTTTTTTCTAGAATTGTCTAACATTTTAATATGATCTGACCTATTAGTTTTACACTCTAAATATATTTAAGCCACTTACTCAAAATACAAAAAAATCCTGATATATGTTGAGAAATTATTAATGATTTACATTTTTATAATACCTTCATCCAGGAAAATTACAAATAGTTTTATAGATTGTACAGGAGTTAGTTTGTTACTGTACAGCAGTGCTTCAGATGTTGAATACAGGAATCTTTTAATAATAGATAGCAACCTTCCACAGAAAATAAAGAGTAATTTATCCAGCTGAGCTTGGAAATTCAGTAGTTTAACGTCAGTGTAGTACCCTAGACCTACACCGGGGCACTGGCTGATATTGGAGTGGAGAGTGCCTCGCAACTGACCTCTGGGAAGCACCCACCTTTACGCATACAAAATTGTGTCTGTACAGTCTCCTCTGGTATTGATAGGCTTGTGCTGCTGTTTGGAGCTGGCTGTCCTGGTGATGATGGCTCTACTGAAAAACAAAACCTACAAAGCATGGATGAGAGCCTTGGCTGTTATAACGCTTGGCTGGGTTTCAACTCAGGAAACGATACACCCTAGATGATGTCATGAAGTCAGTTGTACTGCTATACCTCTTAGACAGTATACCTGCTATTTCCTCTAAAGATAATACCATATGCTTAGTCTGGTCACGTATGGTTTTGGTAAGCACAGTGAAATCTCTTCTTACGACTTACTAACTTCTGTCCACGTTATCTTCTTTAGCCAGTGTTTGGTGAACTTCCTACAAGCCTCAAGACAGGGCATGTATTGATCTTAAGAATGAAATAGGATACGACAGCAACTCAGAGGGAATTAATGTAAAGTTTAAGTGGAGTGAGTGACCATGAACACATTCAATGGGTGTTTCATAGCATGTAGGAGTGACCTGCGGTTTTCCAAGGTGCAATTTTTGACCCAAACCCTGTCAAATCTGCTATGCACCTGGCTGAGAGACTGCCTCCAGTCTCCAAATGCAATGTGGCAGCTGAAATCAGCAAATGCCCTCAGGTCAGACCTACTCTGAAAAAAATAAGAAACTACTTCAGCACTTTTACTGTGCTTCTGCCCTAGTGACATAAAATAGCCAGTTGCCTGACCCCTAGGATGTGCAGCAAGGCTTTATTAGTGTGTTCTAAAAGTACTGGAGGGCGACCAGGCCAGAGGTGCAGAGGTATTATTATTAATTACCAGCTCTGCATAGTTAGTGAATTAGGTATTGGGTGATTACTAGTTGTTTTCTTTCTACACTGCTTATAGTGTTTATTCACCAGTTTTCTGTGCTTTAATTTGGTTGATTAAAGTGCCTGGAGAACAGATAGTTCTGGTCCGTTCATAAATTCAGAAGAAAATCACAAAATAACATAAAATAAATCTGCTCTGGCATTAACCAACATTCAAGAAAAGTGAACTACTTAGCTGATTTGTAGCTTTAATCATGCTTTCCCTGATGCAGGGTAAAATCTTCACCTCAATGGCAGAAGCCATCTGGGGAAAAGGCAGAGTGCCAGCCACATTTTGCTTCACAACTAAATCTTGCCATCCCAGGACAGGCAGACAGCCACTCTGGGCACAGAGGCACACAGTGCTACTTATTTTAGAAATGACTGGCATCTCCTCCATCGCAGATAACATTAAACTAACTGGCCAGAAGAGACCTAATTATAACTCCTAGCTCTGTCTGTGCTCACTTAAGCTGGTCCCAGGAATGCAGGACCTGCGTCCTAATTCAGTTCTACCCAGCCCTTCCTATTATTTTGCCCCAGTCATGGAGTGTGAACTAGAACGCAACTGCCAAGTGAACTGGTTCATGGCACTGATTCAGAAATCCTGGAGCTGTAAAACTTGTTTTTTTCTCATGAGTTTTCCGTTCAGCTGCGTGAACTGGCTGACTAAACAACTGCAGGTTTGCCAATATCTTTTCACGGCAGGGGAAGAGCAAAAATTCTCTCCCTCAGAAGCATATGTGCAGATCAAAGGGGATGTTTTTCCCTCAAACGTATTTCCTGAACCTGTAGTTTAAATCTTTTCCTAAAACATAAACCTGAATTTAGTAGCACAATTTCTCTCTCTTAACTAAGCAAGCAGGGAAAAAAACGCACAACAACTTCAAACAAATGCACTTTCCAAGAAAAACAAAACAAAACACAAAACTCCAAATTGTATAATAATTTCAGCCTAACACCATTTACAAAGAACAACATGAAGCATACCACTGCAAAACCTAAAATCTCACCTCCCATAATGTTGGCAAAGCTGCCACTTTTTACTCCATCATGTTACTTGCAAACTCAAAACCACCGTTTTCCACATTGCTTATGCATTGTATAAATTCACGTTAAAAGATAATGCACGTATTTTAAACAACCTAATATGCTTTGATGATAAAATTTAAACCTCTCAGTATACCTTCCAGGGCAGTAAAGATTGCCACTTCATAGCCTCAGAAAGCTGTAAGATCCTAAGTCTTTTAAAAAAAAGATAAAAAGTGAAGAAGTCATTATTTTAGATAACTTGGAAAGGTGTCTGGATGTTAGGTACAATGTTCCCCTTCACCTGAGGCCACTACACTTGAAATTTTAATCATCAGTGTCTCCAGCACTCTGGATATGAAAGTGTTAATAAAACATTGCTAATAGACATTTTTAAGATTCTCTACCCTTTTAAAAGTAGTAGGTGCACACATAACATGCCAATTACCTAAAGAATTATTGGCACAGATTTAATATGACCTAAGACTAAGCCATGGCTTCCCTATTTCAAACTTTAACTCATGAAATGTTTGAACTCATTGCACCATCACTCTGTTCTATAGATACAGAAGTAAACTTAAAATCAATATATAATCCAATTACTAACCTTGTGAACAGATAGCTCTTTCCCAATTTTCTTTTTCCCCCTACTGTAAATGCATGCATGGGCTGATATAAAGATTTTTGGATGTGTAGTTGTTTGTAACTTGTTTCATGTTTGCAAAAGGAATGTGATTTTGATTATCTCAAATCAGAAATCTCTCCAATTAGAATGACTCACCACCCAAAAACCGGCAACATCTAAACAAATCATTCTCAGAACAACTGAAATGGAGCATCCACATCACCACCATTTGAATATGAAGCTCCATGTGCATGCTAAAAGGACACATCACGTAAGTTAAAGCGTTGATGGAATACACTACACTATGAGCTCTTCGGGGGAAGAATGATCTTTTGATTCTCTTTGGTTTGTACAGCATGTGCAAACTAGTCGTTCTAGTTTGGCCCTCACTGATGTACTGTAGATTCCACTTGGGAATTTAGGATGGTAATTTTTCCCCCACTTCCCTTGAACAATTAAACTGCAATCTGCAAGGCAGCAATGATTTACACTGTAGCTCTAGGCAAAAAGCCTAGTGCAGATTCCTGTTAGAAATACTATTAACACAGCTAATACCAAGGTCATTCTCAAAACCTGTCAAGAACGTCTACAGAAGATCCCCATCTTTTTGCATACAGTTAAGCTTTATGGTTGATTACATTAACAGATGCACATAAGATCTGATTTTACTGAATTAGGTGTAACATTTATTGCCAAATTATTCTAATGGCTTGGGAAGCAGAAGCTCCCAACATAAAGGCATATCAACAGAAACATTCATCTACAGCCTTATTTAAAAGTTTGCAAAGACCATGCCATACAGACATACGGTATCTGGGGTTTTCTTTAGGAAGTTGAAATTGTGACCTCTGTACATTTTCTTACTTACTGATTAAACAAAAAACTTAAACCAACCTGTTACTTAAACTGTTTGTAGGTTTTAGGCAGCTGGCAGTATATTTAGTTTTATATAAATAAATGTTATCTCATTACCAACAATCTCCATTAGGATCTAGCAGACCATGAAATAGACTTTGCAAGATCAAGCTATGTACTAAGGCCCAGAAAAACTTTATTTTAGCTCCCAGCTTCAGAAATTATGAAGGAAATGAAGCACTACATTACAGTTTGAAGCGCACACACACTACATAAGCCTTTTTAGTTAAGGCATTAGAAAAGCGAAGTGCAGATTACTCATAACTGTGAAAAGGACAGTTAGGTTATTTGGCACCCTGCTTCTTAGATTTATTTCCCACTGTTCCTGACTTCTTACAGAACGTGCTTTTTGCAGAGGAGAGGTTGTAATAGTTCTAACACAGGATAAGGAAGAACTCATTTTAAGCTCTAGGGGAGGCAAATATGTTGTAACACGTTACCAGAAACAACTTTCCTGTTCAGAAATGAGTAACATTTACAGATCTATGATAAGAAAAAAAATCAAGGTAGAGCGAGAAAAATATTAGAGCTTTCATTCTCTTTGAATAGAAATTATGTCCAGTTCATAAAACATACTAAGCTTTATATCTCTTCATGAGGATAAAAGGATACATTTCACATCAGTTCACTAAAATAACATAGGATCCCATTTTGTTCCCTAGATGTGATAAAACATCTAAAACTCAAGCAAAATGTAAACTATCAACCAAATATAGTACTGAGCCATCGTATCTTCAATCACCAGTTTGTGAGAGAAGAGAGATTTGATTTTTATATTTAATTTGTAAAAGAGCGAGCTATTAAACTTGGCTTCAGACCTGGCAAAGACTTAAGACTTGTGCATGGAGGGGGGAAGAATTAAAAAAAAATTCACATCAGGAACAAGGTTTTGATTGGCAGTAGGTGGTTCAGGAAGGAGACCTGGGCAGGGTTCGGGGTTAGCCTGTTTTCCTATGCAGGCAATGCTTGCACGGCCACACCGCCCGTCAAGACAGGTTTTAATCCTTTGGCTGACTTCAGGCAATTCTGAGAAAGGAGCTGTGCTTCAAACTTCATTGCACTCCTCAAGGTGGCTTGTCAGCTTGTGTTTGGAGAGAAGAGAGACCAAATTAGTACTTCCCAAGAGGGAAGATTA
>NW_010419222.1:0-6669 GCF_000710305.1 Buceros rhinoceros silvestris
AATTTCATATTCAGTGATCTTCATATCTACTTCTATGGGATTTCTTTTCTGTAACACTGCCCCACATGAAATAGATTTCTAAGCATTACTAATGGAAGACATAGTATAGGGGAGACTAAATGCAGATAAATAGGATTTACCCTCTTCTAATTTGGGCAGAACAGGGGTTTAGCAGTTTATCTGTGAAACCACTAGACAGTTCAGTCTACCCATTCTTGGTTTTTAGTGACTTTTCTGGTAGACCTTGCGAATAACCAAGGATTTAATTTTCCTGTCAGTTTGCCAACAAGTAACATCTCTTGGTTTAAGGAAGAAGGTAAACAAATATTAATGTCTTCTTTCAAAGGGTATGAAATGTCTTTCTTTCAGAATTTTTCTTTTGGACTGTTTCAGTCATAGCCAGGGAGCTTTAAATAGTCCTTCTCCAAAAGGGATTCATGGAGAGAATTAATCGTCCTATTCCAGCAGTATACATTTGTTCAAGCAGGGCACTCTGAAGCACTGTCATTTCTTGCCTGTAGCAGCAGAATACTTCCTAACAGGAAGAGGTATTCAGACAGGAAGATCGCTGGGTTTGGAAGTACTGTTTAGAAAAAGTTACTCTTCAGAGTATAGTATGCTAAATTTCCACAGCAAACACCTTCTTTGAAGGAATCCCTTTCCGTCCCTAAATTTTCTTTATGGAATATTGGGGGGTTGGGGGGGCAGGGAGGGGGCGGCAGGGAGAAATCCCCCAGAAGCCCCGCTTACGTGTTTCCAGGGAACACAGTAAATATTCTTAAGTACGCTGAGAAGCTCGTCATATTCGTGTGGCTGTGCCGTGTTTACACAAGCTGCCTAGGTGAGATCATTTGCTTTGCAGTGTGATTGGTACATGCCATGCTATTAGCAGCTCTGCCGCATGGAGATCTGGCTATTCATAAATGCCCAAATAACATCGTGAGGTTACAGCGAGGGGGCCAAACTCACTTTTTTAGATCATAATCCTCTAACTACGTGCACTGGAGCAGGGGACCTGTGACTAAGACTCTTGAGGAGTTTCAGTGAGGTAGATGTCTGAGTCCATTCAGGTAGCAGGTAGTTTTTTGTTTTTTAAGGTTAACTTCATCTCTCACAGCCCTTCCAGAATGGCAATCCAGTCTTTTGTTGTTGTCGTAGAAACAGGTAGGGGCACTAATAAACAGAGAGACCCAGCTGTCTTATCTGTGCTGACTTTGCAGCCCAAACAGAAATACTAAGAAACCAAAGAATACCAAACAGAAGTACCAAGAAACCCTCCTTTTTTCAGCAGTAGGAACTGCATAAAACAGTGATGAGCTTTAAGGAGGTGGTCTTGCTATGTTGCTTTCCATCCACATAACGTGGATTCTCTGAGTATGTCATCCAAAGTAAAGACTTGATCATGAACACATTGCTGGAAAATGAATAGTCACAAATGTGTTTTGAATGTTTTTACTCTGCAGGATATAAAACCGTATTTAGAAGATGCAAGGAGTAATATTTATGAGTACATAGAGTATACAGTAACTAGATAACAACTGTATGATGAAATCTGTTGAAGGAGGCATTTATCAAACACTGTTTGTACTAGGGCTTTAGCTTCCTCACCTGCGTGAAGATGAGGGAGAGTGAGAAGATTGCCTGCTATCATGGTAGTTTCATGCTCTAGCAGACTGGTGGAATCAGGGTTGTTAAATGCAGTAAACTGCATTTAAAATACTAACTTGGCAGCCATAAGAGTTAGGAAAGTGTATCTCATGCAGAATTTGAGCATTCTGTGTGGTTTATACAAATACAGCAAGGAAGCTGGTTAGCTGTTTGAATCTCCCTAAGGCTACTCTGTATTGATGTTCTTCATTTCTACCCTGAATTTGCATGGAGGCAATGTATTCCTAAATATCTGTGGCTTGTTTGTTTGTTTCTTAAATATAACCCCACTTCCCAGTGGAACAGCTGTCCCCTTCTGCAGGCAATATTCTGGTTATGTTTATGTAATGGTTTGTGCGATCCCTTGGAAAAAGCGTAGGCTGGTACGTAATCGGAATATGTTTACAACGTGTTTTGTGGTGCTGTGTTGGGTGCACCTGAACTAGCTCTGACAGGCTGGTACAGTGTGGTGCAGGGCTGCGCAGGAGTTAACCTCCAAGCCTAGAAGCCTCCCAGCTTTGCTCCCTAGCACTGCGCTACTGCTAGAGCCCCATGCTGAACGGGCAAAACTGCTTCCAGAGCTGGCTTGGTGAGCAGTTCTCCTTGGTGCTGTGTGTCATGGCTAAATTGTCCTTGTTCAAATCAACGGTCCAGTCTCTTGCAGAGCTTTTTCGTAAATCCTTTATTGTATTGTGGACAAAACCAAAGGAAGCAAGTCAAATGTTAGGCTACAGGAACCAAGACAAGATGTGGTATTGTACATTTTCTTCTTGAAGGCTCTTCAGCTTTGGCCATCTTACAAAAGGCACATCAGAAATAGGCAGTCTAGGTTACCAGAATAGGCTGGATTTTGGATGAGATGAGAAGATAAGAAAGGATAGGGGAGGGATTAATGAATGAAAAGAGCTAGTTGTGTGTTCCTCTCCGTCATCTTCATCTAAGAAGTGAATCATAAATTAAAAGTTGTCATTTTTTTGTGTAAAGCAGAATGTTACAGAATACTTTGGAGACAAGAGGAAAAAAAGCCTTTAAAGCCTAGTTTTCCTCTCTCACACACTACTCCCTCCTCCCAGAAATCCTCACTTGCCTCCCCATTGTCAATATTTACACTAGTTATATTGAAGGTGTACAGTTATAAAAGTCTGACAGAGAATAGCAAGATCATCAGTTACACGAAGGAGGAAAAACACCTCATAATTACAGCATGCCTGGACAGACTCCTGCAATTTACGTCTCTCTTTGGTATCTGCTGGCTGTACTGGTGGGGATGGTAAACGACAATTTTTAGTATAAGCTTTACAAGAGGGAGAGGGGGGAGTGAGGGGACAGCATAGCTCAGAGCAGCGTACAAGCATTCAATAACCCTAGCACAGAGCCCACCGCACCAGCTATGCACAAGGCAGCCTGTTTGACCCTGCACTGTGTGCCAGGAGGCTGAAACAGATAAGGTTAAGCTGTATGTACAGAATTAAAGGGCACGGTTTCTTTTTGCTTTCTTATCTGTACAGACTTTTCAATTGACTTTTAATCCTTCTCACACAGGCTGTTTAAGTCCCATCAACACTGTTTATAATTGGAGATTTTTTAATAACTCAGCCTCACCCAAGCAGACAGTTTTCACGTTGCTGCTGAATGCTGCTGTATTCATTAGATTTCCCAGTGTTGCCAGCTGTCCACTCTTGCTTGCCTGCTGAAAGGCTTTGAGTCCCTCTTTGCTTTGGGACTTAACTGGTTTTGTTAAAGGGTGTTAAGAGGTGCTCCCACATCTTTTGTCACTGGCCTGTGCTGTTAATTGCAAAGTCAGTGATAGTTCAATGTCTCTGAAAATCTGTGTGATAATTAGGTGGTCTCTGTGATTTTTTTTTTTATTTGTTCTGAAGAGGAGAAATAAAGGGAAGCATCTGGATTTTTTTCTCAGATACATTATTAAATCTGTAGCATAATGTTGTCTTTTAATAATGCCGCTGATTTTAGAAGGAAGTTGTAATAAAGTCCATAGAGTTACACTGACGACTGGTTTTTGTGTGTAACCTCTGCTGTATGAACTGCTGACATAACCAGCTGGAATTGTCCCAAGCTTGGGTGAGTATTTGTCCAAAGAGAAAATAAATACAATAGCTGCAGTGAAAGGAATAGGTGGGCTACCATTTTATTTTCACATGTCCACAGCTCTGCTTAATAACAGAACTTGAAAGTTCAATTCTAAGAATTTAATCCATCTGCAGACATACAGCAAAGCTCTTACGCTATTGGGAAGGACTTAGTTGCAGTTTGGTCACAGACTTGGGTAAACCCATGTTTCCCATGAAATGCCTGCCGTATCTTACACTTTCCCTGTTGGAAACTTCAATGAAGTTTAATCACATGCCAAACTTCACCCCCTGAAAACTGCTTTTAGTGCGAGAGATGTGGTTTCCACTCACTGATGGTGTGTGAGACAGCAGTTTATGAAGCTGCAGTTCTGGGTGAGCCCCTGTAATAAGGGGAGCTGTCCCAAAGCCAGTGAAGTAGAGGGATGCTTTTCCTTAGGAGTCCTTGGCCCCAGATGCTCTTTCTTACTCTCCCTGCTTAAGCCTCTGGTTTGCCATCCTTCATTTCCAGAAACTGCATAAGGGTACCTAAGATGGGATCCTCTGCTTGATTTGAAATGTTGTTTGTAAGCAGCAAGCCGTGGAGATTAAGTGCCCTTCCACCACAGGAACTGTGTGCTTTCCAGGGCAATGTGCACAATACAGTTGTGTAATGTGGTTACCAGACTGAAAATATGGGCTGTTTCTCCAGGCAGTTGGCTTAAATCTTCAAACCTGATTTGTTGGCTCTAGTTCCCTTCATGTCCCTTTCACAATGTACTGTTAGTTACAGACTTTCTGAGCAGCTGCCCACTCCCTTTGCCCCCTGAGACAACTGCGAACATGGACTAAAGGTTGTAGATGAGTCTGATCAGGAAGTTCACATCAGTGTCAAATGCAGTTGCATAGCCTCACCAACAGTTGGTGGAAGTTTTGTGTGAGGAAAGGAGGAAAACATATTTAAGGAGAGACCCGTATAAAACATACGGGGGAGAAATGGATGCAGCTGTATTTCTTCAAATTTGATGGTGACCAAAATAGCAGGGTAAATGCCATTAGCATTTAGTTGAAAGTTTGCTGGTTGACAGAGAAAACATGAAATAAATTTGCTTTTAGAGGTTTTGTGTACTGCTTGAAAACTATAATGTGAAGTGTTGTCGCTCTATTCTGTCAATAAACTGTATGTTTTTTTAAAGTTATCATTATATTCTTGCATTTTATATATAAAAAAAATTAGCTATGCCTAGCTTAGTTAAAATTCCATTATTTTACAACTTGAAGAGAGTTTATTCTAAAAAAGACTTAAAGCCATTTGCTTAAGTTCAGACTTCTATTTCTACTGCAGCTCTTGATAATATTCCTGACCTTTAAATAGGCTTCAGTCCTTCCCACGCTCCTAGGTGCTGGGGATTGAGCATGTTTTCAGTGACTGTTGGCTGAGAATTGTAGGATAACTGTGGCAAGTACCTTTCTGTCATTCTTGTGTCCAGATGCCGCCTTAACTTACCCTCTCCCTCAGAGTGTATTCTTGTGATTCCTCTGTACGGAGCCCTGAATTTGTGCCATCTATCCCATACGTGCTGGTTGCTTATTAACAGGCAGGTCTGTCAAGGCTTGAGGATGTACTGTGCTGCTCTCGGGGAACTCGTGGCTGGTAAGGCTTTCTTAAAAGATCACTTGTTACGTAGAGCAACAATTCAGAGACAAGAATATCGAGCCAAAAATTTAAATGTAAGTTTTGTTTTATGTGAACATCAGTCTCATTATGAGGCAGAGCAGGCAGTTGTGTTGTTTGGTTATTTTCATCAGTGAGTACCCATGCAGAGTTAGTCTGTTTTTAGGGCCCCATAAATAGTGCTGTCATTACCCATACACATTCCTGGACCTTCCATCCCTGCCCTCCCCTCCTGGAAGATTGTATAGACAAGGGGAGAAAGGAATTTGGTCATTTGGGGCTTCTTGTAGCTGGTTACATAGCCTCTGCAAAATGTGTGTGCATACACCCAGGTTTCTGTGCTTGGGGCAGGTTCAGACCTATTACGCGTGTGATACTTGGGAGGTCACAGGCAGTGCCCAGAGAGCACTGTTAGAACATCTGTTTTTCCAAAATTTGCTTATTTGACATCACGTATGCTGGCCACCTGGGATGTGCTCACATGCCCTTCCAGAAATGTGGGGCCGCTACCCAGCGAATTCTTTCACTGAGCCTCTCCCTGTGAACCAGTTCCCCAGATTGCCTGTAGGTGCTGTCTTCCCTCTGCCCCTCAGAGCAGCTATGCTTAAGAAAGGTTCAGAGCTCTTAGGAGAACTCGTCCTGTTGCTGTATCACGCGAAACAGGGCAAAGTCCTCTGCTCCAAACATATTTGCTGTGCAAGTTCTGTGGGGGTTATCTTTCTTTCCTGTTCAGGTCAGCCTAGGCGTAGTCAGGCGGTGAATTTGATTGCTTGTACAAGACCATTTCCCTCAGTCAGGCCAATGTGCTGCCAGAAACAACCCGAAGTCTCAAGTGATCCTAAAATAAAACATTCCCTCCCAGCAATGTCTTGATTGTATTTAAACAAAAGTGTTAATGCAGGACAGCTATTAAGAAAGTGCCTGCCTGTGTGCCTAATGCTGCATTAATCTTCTGTAGTCTGGAGAAGGAATTTACTGTAGAAAATGTGGCCCTTGCACTTCAAAGAGAGAATATAGATGACATTGCAATATGAATTCAGGAATGCAGGGTTTTATTTATTCTTACAGAGCAGAGAATCAGCCTCTTGGAAACAACGAGGGCAGCCCAGGGACCCCTCTCATTTGCCACAGTGGAATCTCCCTGTATGGATTCTGGTTAGTGCAAGTTCTAAACTTCACCTGCTGGCTGTGAACATGCAAACACCTCGCCTTAGCAAAATGGCTCCTACCAGGCTTAAGTTTAAATCTAGATGGATGATGCTCAGGAGTCCTCTTTCT
>NW_010419222.1:6763-16376 GCF_000710305.1 Buceros rhinoceros silvestris
TCCCTAGCCTAGCGCCCAAATTCTGCCCTGTCAATCTTCACTGGTTCATATCCTAATGCAGATCCTGGCTCTGGTTTTCCTGTGAGCCTCAGGTCTAAGCTCACAAAAATTATTTCTCCTGGACTCATCCCAGTCTTGTCTGTTTTAGCCATCGTGCAGTGATCCTTGACAGCTCCAGGCCTACCCTTTGCCAAGTAATTCCTTATTTGCTACAGCCCTGGGAGTTGGTCTCTGGCCCCTGTTGGATGCAAGCCAAACTTGGTTTACCCTCAGTGCTGCCAGCTTTAGAAGAGTGTGTAAATTTCTTCTGAGCCATATTTCACATTAAGTTACAAATAATCTGTTACTCTTATGAAAATTACCTTTACATCTAAAAAAAAAGAGTGAATGCTTTTGGTGGTAGTTTCTCTCAAGAGGACAACTCAAAGACAACACACACACACCCCCTGATAAAGAGAAAGCATCCTCTCTGTTGATAGTAATATAGGCAAAATGAACCAGAGTGTGTTTTGTTTTTTTTTTTTTCCTAGTAGCTTAGTTTACAGGCTTCAGCGACCATTGTTGCATCTTCATCAGTAGTGAAAAAATGGTCCAGTTTTGCCCAAGGATGCGGTGGTTGCATTGTTTCGCTGACTCGGAATCTCTGCTGAGCAGGGAGAGCAGTCCTCTTGCTGATGAGAAACAAAGGAACAGGTATAGACTGGTAACCTTACTGACAAAATGAGGTGTTTGCTATAGCTTCATATCCAGTGAAACAGACTTAAGCTCAAATGGGAGCGGTAAACACCAAACCCCTTATTTAAGGTCGTTATCCCTATTTTAATTGTATCTTTAATTTGTAAAATTTGTGTGTGTTTAACGTGCTGTGTGTGCATTTTTATTTATTTACTTGTACTTTGTTTAATTACATTTGAAAACCGCTATAAATCAGGCTTTAATGCTTGCTCGATTGCAAAATGCTGATTCTGCTCTGGAAATTTGAGTGCATGGTGTCTGCAGCGCATCTGCTGGTGTGTTTTTTGTGTGTGGGTTCAGCGCGTTTGAGTCTGAGGGGCTATGCACATAATGCTGGCCTTTCCCAGGACTTTCAAGGTATCACAGTAGTAAGTAGTCAGGGTGGTCCGACAACGGTAGGTGGCCTTTCCTCTCTCGCAATAGCAAGTGGTTGATTTAAAATTATGATTGTTAACAAACAGTGGATTTAAGGCTAAGAGCTAATATTGCAGATAACTTTTTTAAAAACCAAAGACACACACCTAACAGCGTTTGAACAGAAAGTGCTAGAATTTGTTTCAAGTCT
Source organism: Buceros rhinoceros silvestris (assembly GCF_000710305.1). Lineage (NCBI taxonomy): Eukaryota > Metazoa > Chordata > Aves > Bucerotiformes > Bucerotidae > Buceros > Buceros rhinoceros. The sequence continues at coordinate 8,064 of NW_010419222.1, forward strand.
GTTTTGAGTTAGTTCCCCTAGCAAATACACATTTGAGAAGGTAAGTGGGCAAGGTGTTTAACAGTTCCACTCTTGAGACGTCATCGTTGCAGTAGCAGCAGAGCGAAGCCCAGAAAAGTTTGTGGTGTTATTGAGATCCCAAGCAGCTTAGTGGCAGGACTCTTCCTGCCATTTTACAGTTCTCCTGCGGGGACCCAAAGCCTCTGTGGCCAGTGAAAGAGCGCCAAGGTGGCAGTGGGGGTGGAAGGGTAAGGAGATGGTCCTGTAGGCAGCTGGGTGGCAGGCCAGCTTGTCCCACCAGCCGTGAGGGAGCTCTCCACACTCTGGAGAAGGCCAGGATTCAGGAGGATGCAGAAGTTGTGCTGCTGAACAGGGGCACGTGGACAGTGTCTTTGAAGCACATGTTGGTAGGGGCATTGCAGCCTGCTGTGCCCCGCTGCTGAACAGGGGCACGTGGACAGCGTCTTTGAAGCACGTGTTGGTAGGGGCATTGCAGCCTGCTGTGCCCACTCTGGTGCTCGTCTGTGCAGATGCTGCCCGATGCTGGTCCATGGGGCAGCAGTGGTGGCCCCCAATGGGCTGGGGGGCTTCTGCTCCCTGCTGTACCTCCTGGGTGGGTGTCAGCATCCTTGTAACTTAGCAGTAGAAAGAAATGGCGTGTTAATACAAGTGTCAGAATGGTAAAACCCACTGTGGGAAATGGTCTTCATTGCTGAGCAAGAGACAGACCAGATCTTTTAGGATTTGTATCAGCAGGGAAAGAAGTGCTTTTAATTTTTAGTTCTTCTGTTTTAGAAAGGAAAGGCCAATAAAGTGATTTGGGTCAAAATGTCTTAGTCACATCATCGTCTCAAACAGGGAAGAATAAATTCAGATAGTGCTGTATTCTTCAAACAAAACACTAATAATAACTACCAAAAATAGCAAGAAATACATAATTCATCTGGGTTTTTTTTTTGTATGACACGTCCTCCAAGCAGTTGTCTCAAATAGAGAAGAATAAATCCAGATAGTACAAACAAAACACGAATAACTACCAAAAATAGCAAGAAATACATAATTCATCTGGGTTTTTTTTTTTGTATGACATGTCCTCCAAGCAGAGGTCTTCATGGGTTTGTCTTTGAGTATAAAAGAAACAGATTTTATATGGAAGTGGCAGATCTGGTATTACCTCCTTAATTTATAACAATCAGGTGTTGAATAGTATGTAGAGGGTGATCTGTTAACTGCTATCATTAAATCAGTGATGTGGGTTGCTCTTCTAGGACAATGTTACTTCCTTTTGTACTTAATTTTTTGCCAAAACAACATTCTGAAGGAGCTGATAAATCCTATAATGATATTGTACTTGGTGCTACATATTTAACAAATATGAAAAGAGATTCACTCTCAAGAAACTTGCAATCTTACCATCAACTGAAGTTATTTCAGAAAATGCAAGGGGAATACAGCTTTATAGGTATTTGGAGTTTTTCCTAATAAAAAAACTTCAGTTTTCCAAAACTCACAAACTCAGATGAATAACATATATTGTTTGGGTCACAGGTAGACTGTGAAAATTGAAAATTAAAGACTGAGCTTTCTGTTTTCTTGCCTGCTGCTCTGAGGCACTCTGAGCATGTGCCTCAAAGTGGACTGTTTAAGAAGAAAGCCAAGAAATGGTTCCCCAAACTGCAGTTACTGATACAAGGGTTCCCGAATCTCTAGCGAAGCTTTCCATGTTTGTTTAGGACTATTACACTGGAGTGTAACAATCAAGCTGTAGAAAAACAGCTGAGTCTCCTTTAAGTGTATTAAATGACATGAGACGTTTTTGTTGCCTTCCATGCTTCTTGTCTTTTCTTGGGAAAAGCAATGAATTTATTAAAAAAAAAAAAGTCAAAATAACAAGTCTGGGCTGTAGTGTGGATATATGTGAGATTGAGGGTTGACTTGAAGTCTAACAGAGCATTTTTATAAATCGCTAGTTTGTTCCTTGGTGAAGGCTCTGCAGAAATAAGCTTTTTGTTTGTACCTGCAAAATCAGTTAGGCATGAGCCTCAGGTCGGAGTTTGAAGCGGTTTTCTAGAAATACATCTGAGCGAGGGTAAAGCTGATGACATGCTTCTGATGAGAAGAGCTTCTGCTTGCATGTCTGTACATACCAGGGTGTGAAAGTAAGTTTTAGTTGCAGCTTCTTCACAGGACACTTGCACAGCATTTCCTGCATACTCACTGTCACCTCGCAGCTGTGCAGCTCTGGGTCTCTTGCTGTCACGGTCTCACCCATTTCCAGTCAGCCAGGTGTAACACTCCAGTACTACCAAAGGCATTTTTTTCCCCATGTAATGCTGTTGTGTCTGATTTCTGCCAGAAGCTAATAATGAGATTAATTCCTTTGCTTTTTCTTTTTTTATATAAGGACTATTTCTGAGGTCATATGCAGTTTAAAAAACCCAGAAACTCTGAACTCACACAGAGGTGATTCAGCAGGCCTTCCTTGCTTTGAAGGGCCAGCTTGCCTAGCTACACGGTGTGAAAGGTTTTGTTTGCAGTGGATTGGCCGCAGTGGTGAGGCAGCCTCCATCGGTGTAGGGCAGGCCTTCCGCCAGCATCTTTACATGACAGCGGTGAGGCATGCTCAGACAGCATTCCAGGTAGCAGAGCAAGCAGGGCACTGCATTTTCTCACTGCTCTTAACGGAATCAGGTGGGAGGACTAGGAGTGGGAAGGGTATTTGTCTCTTAAGTATTGATCTTGGGGTGAGAGGGCGTAAGAAAAAGATAGTAAAATGGAACCCGCTCCAGAGAGCTGTGCAAAATGTCTTGGGCATTGGTGTGACCCAGCAGTTTGCTAACTGAAGAGGGGAGACCTCTTTAGGCCAAACAAGTTCTAGACAGCTATGAGCTACGTTGAACTTTATTTTTCTTGATTGAACTCCAAATACTCTCTTTTACTAGGGTTAAACTAGGGGTTTTTTTAACCTTAATGTTTATTTAGCTCTGAGAGAGACTGCAGAGTGGCTGGCAGCCTGCAGATGTTCCGTTCTTCAGAGTGGCAATCTGCAGTAGGACAGCTGATCCCCTCTCCATACGCTCTCTAGCCACCAAAATATCAGAAGTGACCTCTGAGTTACCCAGGTCAGTTTTGAAATGAGTTAACACAGACTTTCATTTTTGGGACAGCTGGGTCTGGGGTGACTTGTTAACCAGGGTATTCTTGCATAGTGCGTGAGCCTGGAGCCACCTCAGAACAATATCAGGAGAAGCCACTTCTCTAATGCTGGATATTCACAGAAAGCCAAGCGAACACTTCTGTAGTTCAGCGTCAGCCTAGGAGGAGCTGTGTACCCTGATAGAAAGGGGAAGAATAATCTGGTAAGACATTATTTCAATCTACTAAGCTTTAGATATGCATCTTTAATCTACCTATTTGTAGTAGTCTTAGAAACTGTCAGTCTGTTTCTGTGTCCTTGCCAAAGCATGAATAATCTCAAGATCTCAACTTCTTATAGCTCCCTAAATTAAACTTCGTACTTCTGCCACCTAATAACTGCAGAAGAGAATGTTTAATTTGGACAAGCTTGGGGGGGCTGGGGGGGTGGGTAGAGGAGAGGAGAAAAAACAAAAAGACTTGCGGTTTAGAGGTGGGGGTGAGCTGCAGAAATCTTAAAGGTAGAAATTACCAGAAGAATGACTTTGGGGGGGAATGAGGTCCTGAGTGGCGAATCAAATAGTTCAGGGAATAGATGAAGCCAGATAAGGGGAGTTATAGTCAGTCAACTGTGAGAACCGCTCAGGTGTAACCGCTGAGTCTCATAGCCTCCTGCAGCTCTGAGAGAAGAGATGCTGGGTCTTTCGGTGGGGATACAGTGGGCTAAGAATGACATCATTTGTGATTCCTCACAAACCCCCCTGATTACTTGCAAGTCATTTGCCCATTAAAGCTGAAGATGTGGCCATTAAGAAGGCAGCATGTAAGAAAGAGCTAGAAAAAAGCAAAATTCCATTTCAAGGATGGATAAGGTTCAAAGAACAGACAATAAATATTATCTCTGAATATGTTTAGTCTTAGCCAGCCTTACAAATCTAAAGACTGCAAAAGGAGAGCTTATATATATAGGTCTAAGGCCATTTCCTGATGTGGCCAGTTGTCAGCCCTCCATTCTCCTAAACAGCTTGGGTTTGTTGTTGTTATAAAGGTATCAGGTGAAATACCTTTCTGAAGGGCTGGTCCTTTTTGACACATACAGCAAGAATTTGATTGTACGAAGAATACAATTTCTCCTCCTCCCTGGAATTATTTACTAATTCTAATAACAGAGCGAGTTTTGTGAAGACTGGCAAATCAGACTGCTAAGGTTAAATCAAGAACAAAGCTTTGATATACTGACCATTTTTTTCGTGACACATGTGCTAGGATGATATATTCCTCCGTTTTAATTTAAATTCTTTCATCACTAATGAATGGTTCGATTGCTGTGCCTCCTATATTGTTATCGTGATAAAGATTTCTGCTATTTTAGAAAAAACAAACATATAGTAAAGGAACAGAAAAGATTAGGAGATACATTTGAAATTTGTTATGAAAAGAACAGTGGCTGTGGACAGCGAGGAATGAGAGGAATCCACAGGGAAATGTTCAGAGTGGCCAGTGTTGGGCTGCTTAGTCATTGCTGAAACACCTGGTGACTTCACTAAGGCACCAGATTAGGTGAGGCTGCTCGAGCTGTTCTGGTTGAAGAGGTTCTTGCCTCCATGTTTTTAAGCTGCTGCTTTGCTAGGAGTTAGGTCCCTTCAGATCTCATCATAGTTAATAGTCTAACCTCTGTCTGAGCTAAAACAATTTAGAAAAAAACACCCCAGCAATCACCCACAGCCCCAAGCCAAAGCAGTCCTCCAGTTGCTTACTTTGTGAGCCGTGCTGAGTGCTGTTCACAGCAACTGGGTGGGCAGGTCTTAGGAAGAGACCAGTCCCCACCGGGAGGGCAGTGACACCCGGGGTAGTGCAGTAACCTCTCCAGCTGACGTAACCGCAGATGGGAGACACCATGAATCTGCAGCCGTGAGCCGTCTCAGGGGTTCAAAGACACCCGGATGCAAATGCTGGTATTTAGACCCGTTCTGTTAAGCTTGGTACATCTTGCCTCAGCTGGTGCTACCTTACAAAACCACAAGGGACAATTCCAGTCCTGAGAACTAACAGAAATCAGGTAGCTCAGAGCCCCAAAGAATTATCTGGTTTCATTTGTAAATGCTTCTGGGGAAGAATTGTCTGATCAACCTCTGAGATAGTAATTTCATGTCCAGGACATTGCAGTAACAGGCGTGTCAAGTGCTGCTGCTTGGATAGCTTTTCTATGGAAAGAATTTAACATCTTGGTTTGCCAGCTCTTCAGAGTCATCTGTTTGTGCTGAACTTGACTTTCAAAAATTGCCCTATTGGACTGAAATGGAGCTGTTCCAAGTTACAGCACTGAGCGCTGATGTATGCATTTGCAGGATCAGGCTTTTCACATTGCCACTAGTGGGTCTCCTTTTAGCTTCGCCAGGACATTTCTTTAACTGTAGCAGTAAGGAAAAATTGCATTTCTGATGATGCAATTTAGCGCGCTTGGATGTTAAATGCCACCCTCTTATGTAAGCAACTTTTGTGGAAGTGCTTGCTGCGAAGAGTATGTTTCTGTGCTTCAGATCACGTTTGCTTTAGGTGACTTCGTGTGTATCTGTTGTATGCTCTTTCTGGGTGAAAGCAAACTTGGTATCTGTCACTATTTTCAGGTTAAACATTTGTTGTTGTGTTTTCCCTGATGAGCATTTCACTCTGCCTCTGTTTAGTTGCATCGATACATGACCAAACATCGTGGCACGTTTCCCCAGGGGAAGTCTCAAGTGAGGCAAACTGTGCCATAGATCTGTCCCCGTGTCCCCCTGGCTGCGCTGGGTTCTGCACTCGTTAGTACCCTAACACGCTTTGTGCTGGTGTCAAACCATACTCCTTCATGAAATTTTTCATGTAGCTTGTCTTGCTGGCTCCCAAATGGAAATAATGCCAGTCTACTGATTTACAGCTGAGCACCTGGCTCAGTGTTGCACGTTCTTTGGTTTGGAGGAGTTGCACTTTGGAAATACTTGTGTAAGGGCTCACAGCAGACTGGGACAGATGAGATTCTGCTGAGGCAGAGACATACCTGGGGCCTGAGCAGAGCTTTTATGCGCAGGCCATATGGGAGAGCTTTTAAGACCATTATTACTTGTTTGCTACGGCTGTGCAACTTCAACTTCTTCTTTGTACACGCTTTTTCTGACACGCTGACACTGCCTTCATCTGTCCTGGTACAGAAAGCGAAGAACGTGGTCCCATCTACCTCTGCTGTTGAGTTGGGTGTTTAATGAGAGAGAATTTCCCTTGGACGATGTCAGACAAAAAAGTCTGTATCCGTCAAGGTTGTTTGTGTAGGAACAAATGTTAACATAAACAGGCTTCCTCACAAATATCCAGGCAGGGCCATCGACCACAGGGAGGGAAAAACACTTCTGGGAAGTGAGGGAACGCTGCTACTTTTTTACACACACCCCTCCCCTGCCCCTTCTCTTCCAAGGGTGTTAACAAATCCATCGAAGGGGATAACCCTCCATCTGACATTCAGGAACACCTCTTACGGTGAGGCAACTTCTTGTATTTCAGTCCTCAGGTTTTCTGAGCACAAGGCAGTTCTTCGCCTGTGGTGGACGAGGAGCCCATTCCTTCTTTGTGTGATGTTTTGGCCTGACATAAGGAAGTGGCCAGTGGAAATTTAGCAGCGTTCTTCATTAGTTTATTTACTAGCTCACAAAATGCAACCTCCCTTGCCAGTATTTCATTCTTCTTACCTTTCCATGCTTCTGTGGAGCATTCCATCGAAGGGGATAACCCTCCATCTGACATTCAGGAACACCTCTTACGGTGAGGCAACTTCTTGTATTTCAGTCCTCAGGTTTTCTGAGCACAAGGCAGTTCTTCGCCTGTGGTGGACGAGGAGCCCATTCCTTCTTTGTGTGATGTTTTGGCCTGACATAAGGAAGTGGCCAGTGGAAATTTAGCAGCGTTCTTCATTAGTTTATTTACTAGCTCACAAAGTGCAACCTCCCTTGCCAGTATTTCATTCTTCTTACCTTTCCATGCTTCTGTGGAGCATTTCACGTGCAGGAAGGTGCGAAGCTTACTTCGTTTCTACTGAAGAAACTTCCCAGGTTAAAACCAAGTCCCCAAGTAAGGAGCTGTGCTTCCTGGACATCTCTAGGTAATTTAACCCTATAATGGCTCCTGCGCCTTCAGAAGTGGAGTATCCCTTGGCTCTCCAGAGTTAATTGCATAGCCCAGAGAGGTGGCAGTGTCTGGAAAGTGGAGAGGGAAGGAAGCCTTTAAAGCTTTAGCATTAGAAATGTGCAGAACTGCTGCCTAGAGTCATGGTGCCCTGTTACTCTGACAGCACTGTCCTCAGTGTCTTCTGTATTTCACTTCAAGATTCCTACAGCCATAACAGGAACTGCCTGTGAAAAGCTTTTCAGTGTTCAGTTTTACATTTAACAGAAGTATAAAGTTCAGTGTCGTGGAATTTCCGTGCTTGGTTGTTAGATAGCTTGATAGCAGTCAAAACCGAGCAGCCTGAACTCCAGGCAGAAGCCTTCCTTCCCCAAATGAGAACGTTCAGGGGTTCAGAGCTCTCCTGGGCTGCAACAGGAATTCTCCTCTTGGGATCTGTCATATTTTATTTTAATTCAAAATATTTGACAGAAAATAATCTAACATATTTATAAACCTTAGATTGCTGAGAAGACAGAAAAAAGGGCCAGCTCAGGGACTTGTTTCTTTTGAAATAATTGCTGCCATGAACTCCCAAGCCAAAAGAGGTGGGAGATGTAAGGCATCTGGCAGCGTTTACAGCCCTGGGGGGTCGATGGGAGAAGCACAGCCTGCTGCAAACAAAGGCTGAGTGTTTTGCTGATGTGATTGCAAAACATATGTTTGCCCAGGACTGTTATGATCTTGGGAATAGGCAGGAGGCCAAATTTCTGCAGTGGCATACTTCGTCACACAAGCATCTACAAAATGTGAACCTCCTGCGATTTCTCAGTTTAAAAGCCGTAATTACTTTGTTGCTTGAAGGGAAGGTAGAAACTCTTGCATAAGGAACAGGGAAAGGAAAAAGAAGTGTTGTCCTGAACACAGAAGTGTCTCCCGTGCGGGTAGGGGAAGGGGGCAGAGGAGGCGGCGGCTCAGGGGAGAGGGGCCCTGGAGCCTCAGCCGGGGCTGGAGGGCAGCACGGGTGGAGTAGCGGAGCGGGCTGGA